>NC_087542.1:1326440-1526071 GCF_963921805.1 Phalacrocorax carbo | reverse complement strand
CATGGTCATGTTGGGTGCCCCATGGCACGTTGGCTGCCCCATGGCTACATTGGGTGCCCCATGGTCATGTTGGGTGCCCCATGGCCACGTTGGGTGCCCCATGGCTACGGTTGGGTGCCCCATGGTCATGTTGGGTGCCCCATGGCTACGTTGGGTGCCCCATGGCCACGTTGGGTGCCCCATGGCTACGTTGGGGTGCCCCATGGCTATGTTGGGTGCCCCATGGTCATGTTGGCTGCCCCATGGCCGCGTTGGGTGCCCCATGGCTACGTTGGGTGCCCCATGGTCATGTTGGCTGCCCCATGGCCACGCTGGGTGCCCCATGGCTACATTGGGTGCACCATGGCTACGCTGAGCGCCCCATAGTCACGTTGGGTGTCCCATGGCCCTGTTGGGTGCCCCATGGCTACATTGGGTGCCCCCATGGTCACGTTGGGTGCCCCATGGCGACGTTGGGTGCCCCATGATCATGTTGGGTGCTCCACGGCCACAATGGGTGACCCATGGCCCCATTGGGTGCCCCACGGCCACAATGGGTGCCCCATGCCCCGTTGGGTGCCCCACGACCCTGTTGGGTGCCCCACGGCCACAATGGGTGCCCCATGATCATGTTGGGTGCCCCATGGCCACAATGGGTGCCCCATGGCCCCGTTGGGTGCCCCATGGCCACAATGGATGCCCCATGGCCCCGTTGGGTGTCCCATTGTCATGTTGGGTGCCTCATGGCCACAATGGGTGCCCCATGACCCCGTTGGGTGCCCCATGACCCCGTTGGGTGCCCCATGGCCACAATGGGTGCCCCATGATCATGTTGGGGTGCCCCATGGCCACAATGGGTGCCCCATGATCATGTTGGGTGCCCCAATGGCCACAATGGGTGCCCCATGGCCCCGTTGGGTGCCCCGTGGCCACAATGGATGCCCCATGGCCCCGTTGGGTGTCCCATTGTCATGTTGGGTGCCTCATGGCCACAATGGGTGCCCCATGACCCCGTTGGGTGCCCCATGACCCTGTTGGGTGCCCCACGACCCCGTTGGGTGCCCCACGGCCACAATGGGTGCCCCCATGATCATGTTGGGTGCCCCACAGCCACAATGGGTGCCCCATGGTCCCGTTGGGTGCCCCATGACCCCGTTGGGTGCCCCATGGCCACAATGGATGCCCCATGGCCCCGTTGGGTGTCCCATTGTCATGTTGGGTGCCTCATGGCCACAATGGGTGCCCCATGACCCCGTTGGGTTGCCCCACGGCCACAATGGGTGCCCCATGGTCATGTTGGGTGCCCCATGGCCACAATGGGTGCCCCATGATCATGTTGGGTGCCCCATGGCCACAATGGGTGCCCCATGGCCCCGTTGGGTGCCCCGTGGCCACAATGGATGCCCCATGGCCCCGTTGGGTGTCCCATTGTCATGTTTGGGTGCCTCATGGCCCCGTTGGGTGCCCCATGACCCCGTTGGGTGCCCCACGGCCACAATGGGTGCCCCACGGCCACAATGGGTGCCCCATGGCCCCGTTGGGTCTCCCATGACCCGTTGGGTGCCCCACAGCCCCATTGGACACCCCGCGGCAGCACCCTCTATCCCACACCCCTCCCCGGGCCCCCCCACCCCGCCTGCCCCACGGCGAGGCTGGGCGGGCGCACCTGGAAGACGCCCTGGGCGTCGGCGGTGACGGCGGCGTGCAGCGGGGTGCGCCCGGCCCTGTCGCGGGCGTTGGCGTCGGCGCCGGCCCCCAGCAGGCGCTTGGCGGCGTCGGCGCGGGCGTAGCGGGCGGCCAGGTGCAGGGCGCTCTCGCCCAGGCGGTCGGTGCGGGCGCCCAGGCTGGCGCCCTGGCACAGCAGCGCCCCGATGACGCCCGCCGAGGGCGCCGCCGCCCCCCCGCGGTCCCCCTCCTCCTCCTCCTCCTCCTCCTCCTCCTCCGCCGCCGCCGCCGCCGCCGCCGCCAGGGCGCCGCCGCAGAAGGAGGCCAGCATCAGTGGGGTGAAGCCGTCTGCGGGGTGGGGGGGGTGGGGGTTAGGGGGTGCCCCATGGGGTGGGGTGGGGTGGGGTGGGGTGGTGGGGGGGTGGGGTGGGTGGTGGGGGGTGGGGTGGGGTGGTGGGGGGGTGGTGTGGGGTGGTGGGGGGTGGGGTGGTGGGGTGGTATGGGGTGCAGTGGGGCGGGGTGGGGTGTGGTGGGGTGGTGGGGTGGGGTGGGGTGGTGGGGGGTGGGGTGGTGGGGTGGGGTGGGGTGGGGTGGGGTGGGGTTGGGTGGGGTGGTGGGGGGGTGGTGTGGGGTGGAGTGGGTGGTGAGGGGGTGGGGTGGGGTAGGGTGGGGTGGTGGGGTGGGGGGTGGGGTGGGGTGGGGTGGGGTGGTGGGGTGGGGGGGTGGGGTGGGGTGGGGTGGTGGGGTGGGGTGCAGTGGGGCGGGGTGGGGTGGGGTGGGGTGGTGGGGGGTGGGGTGGTGGGGTGGGGTGGGGTGGGGTGGGGTTGGGTGGGGGGGGTGGGGGGGGGTGGGGGGGTGGTGTGGGGTGGAGTGGGGTGGGGTGGGGTGGGTGGGTGAGGGGGTGGGGTGGGGGGTGGTGGGGGGGTGTTTGGGGTCTCCCCGTGACCCTGGTGGCCTCGGCGCCCCACAGCAGCTGTGCCAGGTCCGGGGGGCCCCCCAAGGCCAGGGCGCCGCCCCATAACTACTGGGTCCCCCACACCTGACCCACAGGGTCTGTGGTGGTGCCCCACGGCCCCCATCCGTCCTCCCTGCCCCACGGTGCCCCCCACGGCCCCCATCCATCCTCCCTGCCCCACGGTGCCCCCCACGGCCCCATCCGTCCTACCTGCCCCACGGTGCCCCCCATGTCCCACAGCCACCCTACCTGCCCCATGGTGCCCCCCACGGCCCCCATCCATCCTACGTGCCCCACGGTGCCCCCCATCTCCCACAGCCATCCTCCCTGCCCCACGGTGCCCCCCACGGCCCCCATCTGTCCTCCCTGCCCCATGGTGCCCCCCATCTCCACAGCCATCCTCCCTGCCCCACGGTGCCCCCCCATCTCCCACAGCCACCCTACCTGCCCCACAGTGCCCCCACGGCCCCCATCCGTCCTCCCTGCCCCACGGTGCCCCCCATCTCCCACAGCCACCCTACCTGCCCACGGTGCCCCCCACGGCCCCCATCTGTCCTCCCTGCCCCATGGTGCCCCCCATCTCCCACAGCCATCCTCCCTGCCCCACGGTGCCCCCCATCTCCCACAGCCACCCCTACCTGCCCCACAGTGCCCCCCACGGCCCCCATCCGTCCTCCCTGCCCCACGGTGCCCCCCATGTCCCACAGCCATCCTCCCTGCCCCACGGTGCCCCCCACGCCCCCATCCGTCCTCCCTGCCCCAGGGTGCCCCCCACCCCCCACAGCCATCCCCGGCCCCCCGGGCGCCCCACCGCGTGCCCCCCCGGGCGCCCCCCCGCCCACCTGGCCCGCGGACGTTGACGTCCACGCAGTCGGCGTCGGGGTCGCCCTGGGGGGGGCGTCAGGGCCGTGGTGGGGGGCACGCGGATGTCGGCCGCGACCAGGTGGTGCTGGGTCCACCGCCGGGGGGTCCACGGGCTCGGGGGGCTCCGCGGCCACCCTCCTCCACCTGCGGGGCGCCCCATCGCGTGTGTGCGGGGACCCCCGCCCATGGGGTGCGGGGACCCCCGCCCATGGGGGTGCCTGGCTGTGGGGGTGCTGGGACCCCCGCCCATGGGGTGCTGGGACCCCCGCCCATGGGGTGCTGGGACCCCCACCCATGACGGTGCCTGGCTGTGGGGATGCTGGGACCCCCACCCACAACATTGCCTGGGTCACAGGGGTGCTGGGACCCCCACCCATGATGGTACCTGTCTGTGGGGGTGCTGGGACCCCCCCCAGGGGCGTGCTGGGACCCCCCACCCATGATGGTGCCTGGCCGTGGGGGTGCTGGGACCCCCCCCAGGGGCGTGCTGGGACCACCCACCCATGACGGTGCCTGACTGTGGGTGTGCTGGGACCCCCCCAGGGGCGTGCTGGGACCCCCACCCATGACGGTGCTTGGCCGTGGGGGTGCCAGGACTCCCCCCACAAGGGTGCCAGGACCCCCACCCATAAGAGTGCCAGGGCATGGGGGTGCAGGGACCCCCACCCCCAAAGGTGCCGGAGCACCGGGGGTGCCACCCATGGGGGTGCCAGGACCCCTCCCATACCCACACCAGTGCCTGCGTATGGGGGTCCCGGGACCCCACACCCCTGAGGGTGCCCAGCTTGGGGTCACGGGCCCCTCCTGCCCCCCAAGTGCCCCCCAGGTGCCCCCCAAGTCCCCCCCGGGGGTACCTTGAGCTCTTGGCCTCGGGGCCGTCGCCGTCCGGCCACTCCTCCGAGGGTTCACCCATGAGGGTCTCCCCCTTCCCCAGGGTCCTGGGGGGCGCGGCCATGAGCTGGGTGCCCCCCACCCTAGTTTTTTGTGGGGGGACGAGACAGGGCACCCCCAAACCCCAGGGATTGCTGGGACCCCCCCCCCGGAATGAGCTGGGGCTGCCCCAGGGGGCTTGGGGAGCTCCTGGGGGGGGCAGGAAACCCAGCGACACCCCCCCCCCCCCAAACCCCCAGTGTCCCCCCAGTATCCTCCAGCCCCCCCAGTGCCCCCCACTGCACTGGGACCCCCAGAGCCCCAGTGTCCCCCCAGTATCCCCCAGCCCCCACAGTACCCCCAGGCCCCCCAGTGCCCCCCCACTGCACTGGGACCCCCACAGCCCCAGTATGCCCCCAGTAATCCCCAGCCCCCCAGTACCCCCAGCCCCCCCGGTGCCCCCCACCTGCACTGGGACCCCAACAGCCCCAGTACCCCCCAGCCCCCCAGTATCCCCCAGCCCCCCAGCGCCCCACATTCGCACTGGGACCCCCAGCCCCCCAGTACCCCAGTTCCCCCCATTGCCCCCCACCTGCACTGGGAGCCCAGAGCCCCAGTTACCCCCAGCCCCCCCAGTGCCCCCCACTTGCACTGGGACCCCCAGACCCCAGACCCCAGTTCCCCCCAGCCCCTCAGCCCCCCCATTGCCCCCCACCTGCACTGGGACCCCCAGAGCCCCAGTGTCCCCCCAGCCCCCCCCAGTGCCCCCCACTGCACTGTGACCCCAGAGCCCCAGTTACCCCCAGCCCCCCCCAGTGCCCCCCACTCGCACTGGGACCCCCAGCCCCCCAGTTCCCCCAGACCCCCAGTGCCCCCCACTGGCACTGGGAACCCCAGCCCCCCAGACCCCCAGTTCCCCCCAGCGCCCCCAGCCCCCCCAGCCCCCACCTGCACTGGGACCCCCAGAGCCCCAGTGTCCCCCAGCCCCCCCAGTAACCCCCAGCCCCCCAGTGCCCCCCACTCGCAACTGGGACCTCCAGCCCCCCAGACCCCCAGTGCCCCCCCAGCCCCCCAGCCCCGCAGCGCCCCCGCCCCTCACTTCATGCTCAGGGCATCCTGCCCCACTGGGACCCCCAGCCCCCCAGCCCCCCAGTGCCCCCCAGCGCCCCCAGCCCCCCAGCGCCCCCGCCCCTCACTTCATGCCCAGGGCGTCCTGCCCCACTGGGACCCCCAGCCCCCCAGCCCCCCAGTGCCCCCAGCCCCCAGCGCCCCCACCCCTCACTTCATGCCCAGGGCGTCCTGCCCCACTGGGACCCCCAGCCCCCCAGCCCCCCAGTTCCCCCCAGCGCCCCCAGCCCCCCCAGTGCCCCCCACTCGCACTGGGACCCCCAGCCCCCCAGCGCCCCCAGCCCCGCAGCGCCCCCCGCCCCTCACTTCATGCCCAGGGCGTCCTGCCCCACTGGGACCCCCAGCCCCCCAGCCCCCCAGCCCCCCAGTTGCCCCCAGCGCCCCCAGCCCCTCACTTCATGCCCAGGGCGTCCTGCCCCACGGGCTCCCGCCGGTCCCTCTTGCTCTCCTTGGCCAGGGCGAAGCCCTCGGGGAACCAGAGGGTGCTCTGCTCCCGCCGCCGCCGCGCCACCAGCACCCCCAGCGCCGCCGTGCCCAGCAGGATGACGCCCCCCCACCACGGCCAGGGGCAGCAGCCGCACCCCCCCCGGCGCCTCGGGCACCTTGTCACCTGCGGGGGGGCGGGGGGACACGGCGGCGTTGGGGGGTGCCGCCATGGGGCGCCCAACACGGGGGGCGGCGGGAGGGTGATGCCACCGTGGGGCACCCAATGTGGGGGGGATGGTGGGAGGGTGACGCCACCGTGGGGCGCCCAATGTGGGGGGGACATGGGGAGGGTGACGCCACCGTGGGGCACCCAATGTGGGGGGACATGGGGAGGGTGACGCCACCGTGGGGCACCCAATGTGGGGGGACATGGGGAGGGTGACGCCACCGTGGGGCGCCAATGTGGGGGGACATGGGGAGGGTGACGCCACTGTGGGGTGCCCAATGTGGGGGGGATGGTGGGAGGGTGTCGCCACCGTGGGGCACCCAATGTGGGGGGGACATGGGGAGGGTGACGCCACCGTGGGGCACCCAATGTGGGGGGGACATGGGGAGGGTGACGCCACCCAATGTGGGGGGACGTGGGGAGGGTGACGCCACTGTGGGGCGCCAGTGTGGGGGGATGGTGGGAGGGTGATGCCACTGTGGGGCACCCAATGAGGGGGGATGGCGGGAGGGTGACGCCACTGTGGGGACACGCAGCACCCTGGGGACACCCCCCGTCTGTGGGGCACCCCCCGTGTGTGGGGCGCCCCCCCGTGTGTGGGGCACCGTCACCCCCAGGACACCCCACCCGCCAGGGACGAGGCCACCCCCTCGGTCAGCAGGGGCCAGGCCCCCCACGCAGGCCCCCCGCGCGCGGCCCCCCCGCCCCCGGCGGCCCCCCAGCGCTCCCGGGGGGCCGGCGGCCGCCCCACGGCGGGGGTCCCCGTGCCGGGGGGCAGCTCACCGCGCACGGCCGCGATGGGGTAGGGGAGGCGGAGGCGGCCCAGGGCGGCCAGCGCGCCCAGGTAGTCGGCGGCGCTGCGGGTGTCGGGGAAGCAGCGGGCGGAGGCCCCCGCGCACAGGCGGTTGTCCAGCTCCAGGGTGACCACCGAGCTGTGGGGCGCGGGGTCAGCGCGTGGGGCTGGGGGGCCGCGCCACACGGACCCGCGGCGCCCCGCACCCACAGCCCCATGGTGTCCCGCACCCAAGGCCCCATGGTGTCCCGCACCCCACAGACCCCCAGCGTCCTGCACCCACGGCCCCATGGTGTCCCGCACCCACAGACCCCCAGCGTCCTGCACCCACGGCCCCATGGTGTCCCGCACCCACGGCCCCATGGTGTCCCGCACCCATGGACCCACGGCACCCTGCACCCATGGCCTCATGGTGTCCCGCACCCATGGACCCACGGCGCCCCGCACCCACGGCCCCATGGTGTCCCGCACCCACAGACCCCCAGCGTCCTGCACCCACGGCCCCATGGTGTCCCGCACCCCACGGCCCCATGGTGTCCCGCACCCATGGACCCACGGCACCCTGCACCCATGGCCTCATGGTGTCCCGCACCCATGGACCCACGGCGCCCCGCACCCACGGCCCCATGGTGTCCCGCACCCACGGCCCCATGGTGTCCCGCACCCACAGACCCCCGGCGTCCTGCACCCACGGCCCCATGGTGTCCCGCACCCACGGCCCCATGGTGTCCCGCACCCACAGACCCCCGGTGTCCTGCACCCACGGCCCCATGGTGTCCCGCACCCAAGGCCCCATGGTGTCCCGCACCCACAGACCCCCAGCGTCCTGCACCCACGGCCCCATGGTGTCCCGCACCCACAGACCCCCGGCGTCCTGCACCCACAGCCCCATGGTGTCCCGCACCCAAGGCCCCATGGTGTCCCGCACCCACAGACCCCCAGCGTCCTGCACCCACGGCCCCATGGTGTCCCGCACCCACGGCCCCATGGTGTCCCGCACCCATGGACCCACGGCGCCCCGCACCCACGGCCCCATGGTGTCCCCGCACCCATGGACCCACAGCGCCCCACACCCACGGCCCCGCGGGGCCCCGCACCCACGGCCCCATGGTGTCCATGAGGCCACCCCATGACCCCACCTCATGTCCCCACCCCACGTCCTTGCCCCACACCCCCACACCCCCACCCCACACCCACACCCCACGCCCCCGCCCCACATCTCCATCCCACATCCCCACCCCACACCACCATTCCATGTCCCCACCCCATGTCTCCACCCCACGACCCCACCCCACATCCCTGCCCCATGTCTCCACCCCACGTCCCCACCCCACACCACCATTCCATGTCCCACCCCACGTCCCCGCCACCACGTCCCCACCCCACATTCCCAGCTCCACGTCCCACCCCACGTCTCCACCCCACGCCCCCCGCCCCACATCCCACCCCACATCCCCACCCCATGTCCCCACCCCATGTCCCTGCCCCACGACCCAACCCCGCATCCCACCCCATGTCCCCGCCCCACATCCCTGCCCCATGCCCCCACCCCACATCCCACCCCACGTCCCCCACCCCATGTTTCCACCCCACGACCCCACCCCACATCCTGCCCCATGTCTCCACCCCACACCCCCGCCCCATGTCTCCGCCCCACGCCCCTGCCCCATGCCCCCGCCCCACGTCTCCACCCACGCCCCCGCCCCACGCCCCCCCCACATCCCCACCCCACGTCCCCACCCCACATCCCACCCCACGTCCCCACCCCACGTCTCCACCCCACGTCCCCGCCCCACATCCCCACCCCCACGTCCCCACCCCACGCCCCCCCACATCCCCACCCCACGTCCCCACCCCACATCCCATCCCACATCCCTACCCCACGCCCCCGCCCCACAGCACCATTCCACATCCCCACCCCACGTCCCCACCCCACGCCCCCCCCACATCCCCACCCCACGTCCCCCACCCCACATCCCACCCCACGTCCCTACCCCACGCCCCCGCCCCACAGCACCATTCCACATCCCCACCCCACGTCCCCACCCCCACATCCCCACCCCACGTCTCCACCCCACATCCCCACCCCACGTCCCCGCCCCACATCCCCACCCCCACGTCCCTACCCCACGCCCCCGCCCCACAGCACCATTCCACATCCCCACCCCACATCCCCACCCCACATCCCTACCCCACGCCCCCACCCCACAGCACCATTCCACATCCCCACCCCACGTCTCCACCCCACGTCCCCACCCCACATCCCCACCCCATGTCCCCACCCACATCCCACCCCACGTCCCTACCCCACGCCCCCGCCCACATCCCCACCCCACATCCCCACCCCACGTCCCCACCCCACGTCCCCACCCCACGTCCCCCCCCACATCCCACCCCACGTCCCCACCCCACGTCTCCACCCCATGTCCTGCCCCACATCCCCACCCCACGCCCCCCCCACATCCCCACCCCACGTCCCCACCCCACGTCCCCACCCCACGTCCCCACCCCACATCCCACCCCACATCCCACCCCACGTCCCCACCCCACGTCTCCACCCCATGTCCCCGCCCCACATCCCCACCCCACGTCCCCACCCCACATCCCACCCCACGTCCTACCCCACGCCCCCGCCCCACATCCCCACCCCACATCCCCACCCCACGTCCCCACCCCACGTCCCCACCCCACGTCCCCACCCCACATCCCACCCCACATCCCACCCCACGTCCCCACCCCACGTCTCCACCCCATGTCCCCGCCCCACATCCCCACCCCACGTCCCCACCCCACATCCCACCCCACGTCCCTACCCCACGCCCCCGCCCCACAGCACCATTCCACATCCCCACCCCACATCCCCACCCCACGCCCCCGCCCCACATCCCCACCCCCACATCCCCACCCCACGTCCCTACCCCACGTCCCCACCCCACGCCCTCGCCCCACAGCACCATTCCACATCCCCACCCCACGTCCCCACCCCACATCCCCACCCCACGTCCCCACCCCACATCCCACCCCACGTCCCTACCCCACGCCCCCGCCCCACATCCCACCCCACATCCCCACCCCACGCCCCCACCCCACGCCCCCACCCCCCACCCCCACCCCCCACCCCCCGCCCCCCGCTCACCCGATGACCTCGGGGGCCCCCTCGCCGCGCGGCGGGGCCCGGGGCCGGTAGTAGGGCTCGATCATGTCGCGGCCGTCGGGGCGGCGGCGGGGGCGCAGCGCCCGTGCGCAGGATGGCGCTGAGCCGCTGCAGGAAGGCGGCGCGGGCGCGGCGCAGCTCGGCGGGGGGCAGCAGCACCGTCACCACCAGCACCCCCCCGCGCCAGCGCCTCGGGGACCCCCTGGGCGCAGTCCAGCCCGTCCCAGCCGCACTCCTCGCTGTTGCAGCCTTGGTCGCAGCGCCCGTCGGCGAAGTGGTTGGAGCAGTACTGCTCGTAGAGGGGGCTGCGGGGGGCGGGGGGCACGCGTGGGGGGGGCACGCGTGGGGGGTGGGGGGCACCCATGGGTGGAGGGCACCCATGGGTGGGGGGCACCCATGGGTGGGGGCAGCGGTGGGGGAGAAGGTGGGTGGAGGGTACCCGTGGGGGGGGCAGTGGGGAGGGGGCATGTGGGGGGGACATGAGTGGGGGGGGGCACGAGTGGGGGGACAACGCGTGGGGGGGGGCACGCGTGGGGGGTGGGGGGCACCCGTGGGTGGGGGGGCACCCATGGGTGGGGGGCAGCGGTGGGGGAGAAGATGGGTGGAGGGCACCCGTGGGGGGGGCAGTGGGGAGGGGGCATGTGGGGGGGGACATGAGTGGGGGGGGACACGAAGGGGGGGACACACGTGGGGGGGCACGCGTGGGGGGCACCCATGGGTGGGGGGCAGCGGTGGGGGAGAAGATGGGTGGAGGGTACCCGTAGGGGGGGCAGTGGGGAGGGGGCACGTGGGGAGGGCACGAGTGGGGGGGGGCACGCGTGCGGGGTGGGGGGCACGCATGGGTGGAGAGCACGCATGGGTGGGGGGGCAGCGGTGGGGGAGAAGATGGGTGGAGGGTACCCGTAGGGGGGGCAGTGGGGAGGGGGCACGTGGGGAGGGCACGTGGGGGGTGGGGGGCACCCGTGGGTGGAGGGCACCCATGGGTGGGGGGCAGCGGTGGGGGAGAAGATGGGTGGAGGGCACCCGTAGGGGGGGCAGTGGGGAGGGGGCACGTGGGGAGGGCACGCGTGGCGGGGGGCACGCGTGGGGGGGGCACCCGTGGGTGGAGGGCACCCATGGGTGGGGGGCAGCGGTGGGGGAGAAGATGGGTGGAGGGCACCCGTGGGGGGGGCAGTGGAGAGGGGGCATGTGGGGAGGGCACGCGTGGGGGGGGGGGCACGAGGGGGGGACACGCGTGGGGGGGGCACGCGTGAGGGGTGGGGGGCACCCATGGGTGGAGAGCACCCATGGGTGGGGGGCAGCGGTGGGGGAGAAGATGGGTGGAAGGCACCCGTGGGGGGGGCAGTGGGGAGGGGGCATGTGGGGGGGACATGAGTGGGGGGGGGGCACGAGTGGGGGGACACGCGTGGGGGGGGCACGCGTGCGGGGTGGGGGGCACCCATGGGTGGAGGGCACGCATGGGTGGGGGGCAGCGGTGGGGGAGAAGATGGGTGGAGGGCACCCATGGGGGGGCAGTGGGGAGGGGGCACGTGGGGGGGACACGAGTGGGGGGGGAAAACGAGGGGGGGGGCACGCGTGGGGGGGGCACGCGTGCGGGGTGGGGGGCACCCATGGGTGGGGGGGCAGCGGTGGGGGAGAAGATGGGTGGAGGGCACCCGTAGGGGGGGCAGTGGGGAGGGGGCATGTGGGGAGGGCACGCGTGGCGGGGGGCACGCGTGGGGGGGGCACCCGTGGGTGGAGGGCACCCATGGGTGGGGGGCAGCGGTGGGGGAGAAGATGGGTGGAGGGCACCCGTGGGGGGGGCAGTGGAGAGGGGGCATGTGGGGAGGGCACGCGTGGGGGGGGGGGGCACGAGGGGGGGACACGCGTGGGGGGGGCACGCGTGAGGGGTGGGGGGCACCCATGGGTGGAGAGCACCCATGGGTGGGGGGCAGCGGTGGGGGAGAAGATGGGTGGAAGGCACCCGTGGGGGGGGCAGTGGGGAGGGGACACGTGGGGGGGACATGAGTGGGGGGGGACACGAGGGGGGGCTGGCACGCGTGGGGGGGGCACGCGTGAGGGGTGGGGGGCACCCATGGGTGGGGGGCACCCATGGGTGGGGGGCAGCGGTGGGGGAGAAGATGGGTGGAGGGCACCCGTGGGGGGGGCAGTGGGGAGGGGGCACGTGGGGGGGGACACGAGTGGGGGGGGACACGAGTGGGGGGGACACGCGTGCGGGGTGGGGGGCACCCATGGGTGGGGGGCAGCGGTGGGGGAGAACATGGGTGGAGGGTACCCGTGGGGATTGGGGTGCCCGTGGGGGGGTGCCCGTGGGGGGGGTGCGGGGGTGCCCGTGAGGGGTGTGGGGTGCCCGTGGGGGTGGGAGGTGCCCATGGGGGGTGTGGGGTGCCCATGGATGGGTGCGGGGCGCCCGTGGGGGTGGGGGGTGCCCGTGGGGGGGTGCGGGAGCGCCCGTGGGGGTGGGGGGGTGCCCGTGGCGGGGTGCCCGTGGGGGGTGGGGGGTGCCCGTGGGGGGGTGCCCGTGGGGGGGTGCCCGTGGGGGGGTGCC
Organism: Phalacrocorax carbo; assembly: GCF_963921805.1. Lineage (NCBI taxonomy): Eukaryota > Metazoa > Chordata > Aves > Suliformes > Phalacrocoracidae > Phalacrocorax > Phalacrocorax carbo. The sequence goes on along the minus strand of NC_087542.1, from coordinate 1,513,463 downwards.
CGTGGCGGGGTGCCCGTGGCGGGGTGGGGGGTGCCCGTGGGGGGGTGGGGGGTGCCCGTGGCGGGGTGCCCGTGGCGGGGTGCCCGTGGCGGGGTGCCCGTGGGGGGTGCGGGGTGCCCGTGGGGCGCCCGTGGCGGGGTGCCCGCGGCGGGGTGCCCGTGGGGGGTGCGGGGTGCCCGTGGGGGGGTGCGGGGTGCCCGTGGCGGGGTGCCCGTGGGGCGCCCGTGGGGCGGCTCACTTGCAGGCGCGGTGGGGGGGCCGGCAGTCGAAGTTGTCGTACAGGCAGCGGGGGTTGTCGCAGCCCCGGTCGCAGCGGCTGTTGTTGAAGAGGGGGGGGCACTCGGGGTCCCCGCAGCGCCCCCAGGGGTCCCCCGCCGGCCGCGCGCCGTCCCCCGCCTTCCCCCCGCACCCCACCGCGCACCCCACGGCCGGCGGGGGCTGCCCCCCCCCCCCGGCACCGGGGACCCCCGAACCCCGGGGGGCAGGTGGCGTTGGGGGCGCCGGGGGGGGGCCGGCAGCGGGGCCCCCCGGCGCCGGGGGGGCAGAGGCAGGGGGGGCCGGCGGGCGGGGGGGCGCAGCTGCCCCCGGTGGGGCAGGGGGGGGCGCGGCAGGACGGCGGGCGGCTCTCGCAGTGGGCGCCGGTGAAACCCTGGGGGGGGAATTGGGGGGGGGGGGGGTCAGGGTGGGGGGCACACGGAGCCCTGCCCGCCCCACGGCACCCCCGGCCCCACGGCTCTGGGTGCACCCGGACCCCTGCCCGCCCCACGGCACCCCCGGCCCCACGGCTCTGGGGGCACCCGGACCCCTGCCCACCCCACAGCACCCCCAGCCCCCCGGCTCTGGGTGCACCCGGAGCCCTGCCCACCCCACAGCACCCCCAGCCCCACAGCTCTGGGTGCACCCGGAGCCCTGCCCACCCCACAGCACCCCCGGCCCCACGGCTCTGGGTGCACCCGGACCCCTGCCCACCCCACGGCACCCCCAGCCCCCCGGCTCTGGGAGCACCCGGACCCCTGCCCGCCCCACGGCACCCCCGGCCCCACGGCTCTGGCGGCACCCGGAGCCCTGCCCACCCCACGGCACCCCCAGCCCCCCGGCTCTGGGTGCACCCGGAGCCCTGCCCACCCCACGGCACCCCCAGCCCCCCGGCTCTGGGTGCACCCGGACCCCTGCCCGCCCCACGGCACCCCCAGCCCCCCGGCTCTGGGTGCACCCGGACCCCTGCCCGCCCCACGGCACCCCCAGCCCCCCGGCTCTGGGTGCACCCGGACCCCTGCCCGCCCCACGGCACCCCCAGCCCCCCGGCTCTGGGTGCACCCGGACCCCTGCCCGCCCCACGGCACCCCCAGCCCCCCGGCTCTGGGTGCACCCGGACCCCTGCCCGCCCCACGGCACCCCCAGCCCCCCGGCTCTGGGTGCACCCGGACCCCTGCCCGCCCCACGGCACCCCCAGCCCCCCGGCTCTGGGTGCACCCGGACCCCTGCCCGCCCCACGGCACCCCCAGCCCCCCGGCTCTGGGTGCACCCGGACCCCTGCCCACCCCACAGCACCCCCAGCCCCCCGGCTCTGGCTGCACCCGGACCCCTGCCCGCCCCACAGCACCCGCAGCCCCCCGGCTCTGGGAGCACCCGGACCCCTGCCCGCCCCACAGCACCCCCAGCCCCCCGGGCGCGCAGGGGGGGCGGGGGCGCTGGGACCCCCCCTCACCGGCGGGCAGCGGCAGGCGTAGCCGCGGGGGGTGCCGGGCTCGGGCTGGCAGCGCCCACCGTGGCGGCAGGGCTGGGACTGGCAGGGGGTCACCAGGGTCTGGCAGCGGTGGCCTGGGGGGGGTGGGGGGGGCAGGGGCTCAGGGGGCGCAGAGACCCCCCCCCCGGGTGGGCACGGGGCGTGGCACCCTGCCTGCACCCATGGCACAGCGCCCGCGTGCCCCCTGCCCACCCTGACACCCCCTGCCCACCCAGAGAGCCCCTGCCCACCCTGGCACCCACCTGGCACAGACCCCCCCCAGGATCCCTGCCCACCCAGAGACCCCCTGCCCACCCTGAGACCCCCTGCCCACCCAGAGACCCCCTGCCCACCCTGGCACCCCCTGCCCACTCTGCACCCCCTGCCCACCCTGGCACCCCCTGCCCACCCAGAGACCCCCTGCCCACCCTGCACCCCCTGCCCACCATGAGACCCCCTGCCCACCCTGCACCCCCTGCCCACCCTGGCACCCCCTGCCCACCCTGGCACCCCTTGCCCACCCTGGACCCCCTGCCCACCCAGAGACCCCCTGCCCACCCTGGCAGCCCCTGCCCACCCAGAGACCCCCTGCCCACCCTGCCACCCCTTGCCCACCATGAGACACCCTGCCCACCCAGAGACCCCCTGCCCACCCTGACACCCCCTGCCCACCCAGAGACCCCCTGCCCACCCTGGCACCCCCTGCCAACCCTGACACTCCCTGCCCACCCTGACAGCCCCTGCCAAACTTGGCACCCCCTGCCCACCCTGGCACCCCCTGCCCACCCTGAGACCCCCTGCCCACCCTGGCACCCCCTGCCAACCCTGACACTCCCTGCCCACCCTGACAGCCCCTGCCCACCCAGAGACCCCCTGCCCACCCTGGCACCCACCTGGCACAGACCCCCCCCAGGATCCCTGCCCACCCAGAGACCCCCTGCCCACCCTGAGACCCCCTGCCCACCCAGAGACCCCCTGCCCACCCTGGCACCCACCTGGCACAGACCCCCCCCAGGATCCCTGCCCACCCAGAGACCCCCTGCCCACCATGAGACCCCCTGCCCACCCAGAGACCCCCTGCCCACCCTGGCACCCCCTGCCCACCCAGAGACCCCCTGCCCACCCTGGCACCCCCTGCCCACTCTGCACCCCCTGCCCACCCTGGCACCCCCTGCCCACCCTGCCACCCCCTGCCCACCATGAGACCCCCTGCCCACCCAGAGACCCCCTGCCCACCCTGGCACCCCCTGCCCACCCAGAGACCCCCTGCCCACCCTGGCACCCCCTGCCCACCTTAGCACCCCCTGCCCACCCTGCACCCCCTGCCCACCCTGGCACCCCTTGCCCACCCTGGACCCCCTGCCCACCCAGAGACCCCCTGCCCACCCTGCACTCCCTGCCCACCCAGAGACCCCCTGCCCACCCTGAGACCCCCTGCCCACCCAGAGACCCCCTGCCCACCCTGACACCCCCTGCCCACCCTGAGACCCCCTGCCCACCCAGAGACCCCCTGCCCACCCTGACACCCCCTGCCCACCATGAGACCCCCTGCCCACCCAGAGACCCCCTGCCCACCCTGACACCCCCTGCCCACCCTGGCACCCCCTGCCAACCCTGACACTCCCTGCCCACCCTGCACCCCCTGCCCACCCAGAGACCCCCTGCCCACCCTGTCACCCACATGACACAGACCCCACCAGCCCCCCTGCCCTCGCAGGCACCCACCTGGCAGAGCCGCCCCGAGCCCCCTGCCCGCCCCAGCCCCCCCCCCGAGCCCCCCCCGCCCCGGCGCCCGCCCGAGCCCCCCGTGGCAGCACCCACCGGTGAAGCCGGGCCGGCAGAGGCAGCGGTAGGCGTTGGCACCCTGCACGCACGCCAGGGTGCCGGGGGGGTGGCAGGGCTGGCTGCGGCACTCGTTGACGTCCCCCTCGCAGCGGGCGCCCGCGTAGCCGGGGGGGCAGGCGCAGTCGTAGCCCCCCACCCTGTCCACGCAGGTGCCGTTGTGGAGGCACTTGGGTGCCAGGGCGCCCGGCGGGGGGGCGCAGTCGTCCTCGTCGATCTCGCAGAGGACGCCTGGGGGCGGGGGGGGGGGGGGCACACACGGGGTCCGGTGTCACCCCGGGGTGGGGGCCCTGGTGGGTGCCGCCGTGGGGGGGGTGGACAAGGGGACCCATCCTGCTGCTCCCCCACATGGGGAAATTGGGGGGACCCCTCCCACCAGCACCCAAGGACGTGGGGACCCCTCCCACCAGCACCCAAGGCCGTGGGGATGTGGGGACCCCTCCCACCAGCACCCAAGGATGTGGGGACCCCTCCCAGCAGCACCCAAGGATGTGGGGACCCCTCCCACCAGCACCCAAGGATGTGGGGACGTGGGGACCCCTCCCACCAGCACCCAAGGACGTGGGGACGTGGGGACCCCTCCCACCAGCACCCAAGGACGTGGGGACGCGGGGACCCCTCCCACCAGCACCCAAGGCCGTGGGGACGCGGGGACCCCTCCCAGCAGCACCCAAGGATGTGGGGACGCGGGGACCCCTCCCACCAGCACCCAAGGCCGTGGGGACGCAGGGACCCCTCCCAGCAGCACCCAAGGACGTGGGGATGCGGGGACCCCTCCCACCAGCACCCAAGGATGTGGGGATGTGGGGACCCCTCCCACCAGCACCCAAGGATGTGGGGACGCGGGGACCCCTCCCAGCAGCACCCAAGGCCGTGGGGACGCGGGGACCCCTCCCAGCAGCACCCAAGGACGTGGGGACGCGGGGACCCCTCCCACCAGCACCCAAGGACATGGGGATGCGGGGACCCCTCCCAGCAGCACCCAAGGATGTGGGGACGCGGGGACCCCTCCCACCAGCACCCAAGGATGTGGGGACCCCTCCCACCAGCACCCAAGGCCGTGGGGATGCGGGGACCCCTCCCACCAGCACCCAAGGATGTGGGGACGCGGGGACCCCTCCCACCAGCACCCAAGGACGTGGGGACGCGGGGACCCCTCCCAGCAGCACCCAAGGACGTGGGGATGCGGGGACCCCTCCCACCAGCACCCAAGGACGCGGGGACGCGGGGACCCCTCCCACCAGCACCCAAGGACGTGGGGACCCCTCCCACCAGCACCCAAGGATGTGGGGACGTGGGGACCCCTCCCACCAGCACCCAAGGGTGTGGGGACGTGGGGACCCCTCCCACCAGCACCCAAGGATGTGGGGACCCCTCCCACCAGCACCCAAGGATGTGGGGACGTGGGGACCCCTCCCACCAGCACCCAAGGGTGTGGGGACGTGGGGACCCCTCCCACCAGCACCCAAGGACGTGGGGACGCGGGGACCCCTCCCAGCAGCACCCAAGGCCGTGGGGATGCGGGGACCCCTCCCACCAGCACCCAAGGATGTGGGGACCCCTCCCACCAGCACCCAAGGCCGTGGGGACGCGGGGACCCCTCCCAGCAGCACCCAAGGATGTGGGGACGCGGGGACCCCTCCCACCAGCACCCAAGGCCGTGGGGACGCAGGGACCCCTCCCAGCAGCACCCAAGGCCGTGGGGATGTGGGGACCCCTCCCACCAGCACCCAAGGACGTGGGGACGCGGGGACCCCTCCCACCAGCACCCAAGGACGTGGGGACGCGGGGACCCCTCCCAGCAGCACCCAAGGACGTGGGGACGCGGGGACCCCTCCCACCAGCACCCAAGGACATGGGGATGCGGGGACCCCTCCCAGCAGCACCCAAGGATGTGGGGACGCGGGGACCCCTCCCACCAGCACCCAAGGATGTGGGGACCCCTCCCACCAGCACCCAAGGATGTGGGGATGCAGGGACCCCTCCCACCAGCACCCAAGGATGTGGGGATGCGGGGACCCCTCCCACCAGCACCCAAGGATGTGGGGATGCGGGGACCCCTCCCAGCAGCACCCAAGGACGTGGGGACCCCTCCCACCAGCACCCAAGGCCGTGGGGATGCGGGGACCCCTCCCACCAGCACCCAAGGATGTGGGGACGCGGGGACCCCTCCCACCAGCACCCAAGGACGTGGGGACGCGGGGACCCCTCCCAGCAGCACCCAAGGACGTGGGGATGCGGGGACCCCTCCCAGCAGCACCCAAGGATGTGGGGATGCGGGGACCCCTCCCAGCAGCACCCAAGGCCGTGGGGACGCGGGGACCCCTCCCAGCAGCACCCAAGGCCGTGGGGACGCGGGGACCCCTCCCAGCAGCACCCAAGGCCGTGGGGACATGCGGAGCCTCCCACCGCCCACCCAGCCGGGGCCAGGGCCCCCGGGGGTCCCCGCGCACCCACCCAGGGTGCCGGGGGGGCAGGAGCAGAGGTAGCGTCCCACGAGGTCGAGGCAGGTGCCCCCGTTCTGGCAGGGCTGCGACTGGCACTCGTCCACCTCCACCTCGCACTCCCGGCCCACGTAGCCCGGGGGGCACTGCGGGGGCAGCACCCATGGGTGCCCCGTCACCGCCCGGCCGCCGCCCCGACCACCCAGAGGCACCCAAAAAGCGTCAGATTGGCATCAAGCGCTGCTGACGGGAAGGGGGAGCACCCATGGGTGCCCCGGGGCGGAGGCACCCGTCACCCAAAGGACCCTCCACGCCAGGGTGATGCCACCCTTGGGGGCGGGGGTGGGGGCGGGGGGCTCCCCGGGGTGCCCCCAATGTGGGGTGATGCCCTGGCACCCCAAAAAAAGCTCAGCTAGGACCCAAATGTGGTGGTTGGGGCAGGAGAGCACCCATGGGTGTCCCGGGGCAGAGGCACCCGTCACCCAAAGGACCCTCCACGCCAGGGTGATGCCACCTTCGGGGGCAGGGGTGGGGGCGGGGGGCTCCCCGGGGTGCCCCCAATGTGGGGTGATGCCCTGGCACCCCAAAAAAAGCTCAGCTGAGACCCAAATGTGGTGGTTGGGGCAGGAGAGCACCCATGGGTGTCCCGGGGCAGAGGCACCCGTCACCCAAAGGACCCTCCACGCCAGGGTGATGCCACCCTTGGGGGCGGGGGTGGGGGCGGGGGGCTCCCCGGGGTGCCCCCAATGTGGGGTGATGCCCTGGCACCCCAAAAAAATCTCAGCTAGGACCCAAATGTGGTGGTTGGGGCAGGAGAGCACCCATGGGTGTCCCGGGGCGGAGGCACCCGTCACCCAAAGGACCCTCCACGCCAGGGTGATGCCACCCTTGGGGGCGGGGGTGAGGGCGGGGGGTTCCCCGGGGTGCCCCCAATGTGGGGTGATGCCCTGGGACCCCAAAAAAAGCTCAGCTGAGACCCAAATGTGGTGGTTGGGGCAGGAGAGCACCCATGGGTGTCCCGGGGCAGAGGCACCCGTCACCCAAAGGACCCTCCACGCCAGGGTGATGCCACCCTTGGGGGCGGGGGGCTCCCCGGGGTGCCCCCGACGTGGGGTGATGCCCTGGCACCCCAAAAAAAGCTCAGCTGAGACCCAAATGTGGTGGTTGGGGCAGGAGAGCACCCATGGGTGTCCCGGGGCGGAGGCACCCGTCACCCAAAGGACCCTCCACGCCAGGGTGATGCCACCTTCGGGGGCAGGGGTGGGGGCGGGGGGCACCCCGGGGTGCCCCCAATGTGGGGTGATGCCCAGGCACCCCAAAAAAATCTCAGCTAGGACCCAAATGTGCCCCTGGCTCAGGGAGACCCGGGGGAGGGTGGGCGCAGGGTCCCTGCACCTATGGGTGCTGCTGCACCCCACCACCCAGCTCACAGGGAACTGGGGGGGGGGGCTTGGCGTGAGCACCCGCCATCCCCGGACCCCCAAACTCCCCCCCCCCACCCCCCCGAGAATCCCCCCACCCCAGGACCCACAGCCCCACCCTGTCAAGCAGCACCCAGGCGCGGGTGGGGGGCGCGGGTGGGGGGCGCGGGAGGGGGCTCACCTCGCACTCGTAGCCCCCCCCGTGGCTGCGGCAGGCGGCCCCGTGCCGGCAGGGGTTGGGCAGGCAGCGGTCGCGGGGGGTCTGGCAGTAGGGACCCCCGAAGCCCTCCTGGCAGAGGCAGCGAAGCCCCCCGCCGGCGGCCCCCACGCAGCGGCCCCGCCCGTGACACACCCGCGCCAGCGGCACCCCTGGGGGGGCCCGTTAGCGACCCCCCGCCCGCCTCCCGGCCCCCCCGCGGGGAGGGGGCCCGGGCACCCCGTCCCCCCCAGTCCTCCCAGCCCCCTCCCAGTCCTCCTGAGCCCCCCTCAGTCCTCCCAGCCCCCCCCAGTCCTCCTGAGCCCCCCCCAGTCCTCCCAGCCCCCCCCAGTCCTCCCAGCCCCCTCCCAGTCCTCCTGAGCCCCCTCCCAGTCCTCCCAGCCCCCTCCCAGTCCTCCTGAGCCCCCTCCCAGCCCCCTCCCAGCCCCCTCCCAGCCCCCCCAGTCCCCTCCCAGCGACCCCCAGCCCCCCCCAGCCCCCTCCCAGCCCCTCCCAGCCCCCCCCAGTCCCCTCCCAGCGCCCCCCAGCGCCCCCCAGCCCCCTCCCAGCCCCCCCCAGTCCCCTCCCAGCGCCCCCCAGCCCCCCCCAACCCACTCCCAGCCCCCCCCGCCCCCCCAGTCCCCTCCCAGCCCCCTCCTAGCCCCCTCCCAGCCCCCCCAGTCCCCTCCCAGCGCCCCCCAGCACCCCCCAGCCCCCTCCCAGCCCACTCCCAGCCCCCTCCTAGCCCCCTCCCAGCGCCCCCCAGCCCCCCCCAGCCCCCTCCCAGCCCCCCCAGTCCCCTCCCAGCCCACTCCCAGCCCCTCCCAACCCCCCCAGTCCCCTCCCAGTCCCCTCCCAGCGCCCCCAGCCCACTCCCAGCCCCTCCCAGTCCCCTCCCAGCCCACTCCCAGCCCCTCCCAGCCCCCCCAGTCCCCTCCCAGCCCTCCCAGCCCCCCCAGCCCCCCCGTGCGCCCAGTCCCGGGGGCGGCGGCTCACCTCTGTGGGCGGCCAGGGCGGCGCAGGTGGCGTTGGGGACGTTGGGGACGTCGCAGGCGTCGCCCGTCCAGGCGGGGGGGCAGAGGCAGGAGGTGCCCCCCCCCACCTGCTGGCACCGCCCGCCGTGGAGGCACCGCGCCCCCGCGCACAGATCCAGCGGCTCCTGCGGGCACGGGCGGGGTCAGGGCGGGGCCGGGCGGGGCTGGGCGGGGCCAGGGTAGGGCTGGGTGGGGCCAGGTGGGGTCAGGGTGGGGCTGGGTGGGTCAGGGTGGGGCCAGGGTAGGGCTGGGTGGGTCAGGGTAGGGTCAGGGTGGGGCTGGGTGGGTCAGGGTGGGGCCAGGGTAGGGCTGGGTGGGGTCAGGGTGGGGCTGGGCAGGGCCTGGGTATGGTTGGGGGGTTGGGGTGGGGTCAGGTGGGGTCAGGGTGGGGCTGGGCAGGGCCTGGGTATGGTTGGGGGGTTGGGGTGGGGTCAGGGTGGGGCGAAGTGGGGTCAGGGTGGGGCTGGGCAGGGCCTGGGCAGGGGTGGGGGGGTTGGGGTGGGGCCAGGGTAGGGCTGGGTGGGGCCAGGGTAGGGCTGGGTGGGGCCAGGTGGGGTCAGGGTGGGGCCAGGGTAGGGCTGGGTGGGGTCAAGTGGGGTCAGGGTTGGGCTGGGCAGGGCCTTGGCAGGGGTGGGGGGGTCGGGGGGGGCCGGGCGGGGCTGGGCGGGGCCAGGTGGGGCCAGGGTGGGGCCAGGGTAGGGCTGGGTGGGGTCAGGTGGGGTCAGGGTGGGGCTGGGTGGGTCAGGGTGGGGCCAGGGTAGGGCTGGGTGCGGACAGGTGGGGTCAGGGTGGGGCTGGGTGGGTCAGGGTGGGGCCAGGGTAGGGCTGGGTGCGGACAGGTGGGGTCAGGGTGGGGCTGGGTGGGTCAGGGTGGGGCCAGGGTAGGGATGGGTGGGTCAGGGTGGGGCTGGGTGGGGTCAGGGTGGGGCCAGGGTAGGGCTGGGTGCGGACAGGTGGGGTCAGGGTGGGGCTGGGCAGGGCCAGGTGAGGTGGGGTGGGGGTCAGGGGGAGGTCAGGGTGGGGGTCGGGGTGGGGGAGCACCCAAGGGGCCACCTTTGGGTGGCGGTTGGGGGGGGGGTGTTGGTGCTCAGGAACAGAGCTGGGGGGAGGGGTTGGGGTCCCCGAGCTGGTGGGTGCAGGGACCCCCCCGCCCCCTCCCAGGGTGCCCCCCCGCCCACCTGGCAGTGGGTGCCGGTGTAGCCCGGCGGGCAGAGGCAGCGGTGGGCGTCCCCCGAGGCCACGCAGGTGCCCCCCGGCCCGCAGGGGCGCCCGCGGCACCCGTCCGGTGGGTGCTGGCAGTGGGTGCCCCCGAAGCCGGGGCGGCACCGGCAGGTGAAGGAGGCGACGCCGTCCACGCACGTCCCGCCGTTGAAGCAGGAGCTGGGGGGGGGGGACACGGCTCGGCACCCATGGGTGCTGCTGGGGGGGCTGGGGGTACCCATGGGTGCTGCTGGAGGGGCGGGGGGGGGCTGGGGGGTCTGGGGGAACCCATGGGTGCTGCTGGGGGGGCTGCGGGGGGGCTGGGGGGTCTGGGGGAACCCATGGGTGCTGCTGGGGGGGCTGAGGGGGGGTCTGGAGGGTCTGGGGGAACCCATGGGTGCTGCTGGGGGGGCTGCTGGGGGGGCTGAGGGGGTCTGGGGGGTACCCATGGGGGCTGCTGGGGGTGCTGGGGGGGCTGCGGGGGGGGCTGGGGGAACCCATGGGGGCTGCTGGGGGGGCTGCTGGGGGGGCTGGGGGGGTCTGGGGGTACCCATGGGTGCTGCTGGGGGTGCTGGGGGGGGTCAGGGGGGGGTCTGGGGGAACCCATGGGTGCTGCTGGGGGGGGTGCGGGGGGGCTGGGTGGGTCTGGAGGTGCTGGGGGAACCCATGGGTGCTACTGGGGGGGCTGCGGGGGCTGCGGGGGGGGCTGGGGGAACCCATGGGTGCTGATGCCTCCAGATATAGATGGGGACATTATGGGGACACGGGGGGACTTGGGGCCACCTGTGGGCACTTGGGGCCACCCATGGGTGCTGATGCCCCCAGATGGCGATGGGGACATTATGGGGACACGGGGAGACTTGAGGCCACCCATGGGCACTTGGGGCCACCCATGGGCACTTGGGGCCACCCATGGGTGCTGATGCCTCCAGATGGCGATGGGGACATTATGGGGACACGGGGGGACTTGGGGCCACCCAAGGCCACTTGGGGCCACCCATGGGTGCTGATGCCTCCAGATACAGATGGGGACATTATGGGGACACGGGGGGACTTGGGGCCACCCAAGGCCACTTGGGGCCACCCATGGGTGCTGATGCCTCCAGATACAGATGGGGACATTATGGGGACACGGGGGGACTTGGGGCCACCCGTGGGCACTTGGGGCCACCCATGGGTGCTGATGCCCCCAGATACAGATGGGGACATTATGGGGACACGGGGGGACTTGGGGCCACCCAAGGCCACTTGGGGCCACCCATGGGTGCTGATGCCTCCAGATACAGATGGGGACATTATGGGGACACGGGGGGACTTGGGGCCACCCAAGGCCACTTGGGGCCACCCATGGGCACTTGGGGCCACCCATGGGTGCTGATGCCTCCAGATATAGATGGGGACATTATGGGGACACGGGGGGACTTGGGGCCACCCAAGGCCACTTGGGGCCACCCATGGGTGCTGATGCCTCCAGATACAGATGGGGACATTATGGGGACATGGGGGGACTTGGGGCCACCCAAGGCCACTTGGGGCCACCCATGGGTGCTGATGCCCCCAGATACAGATGGGGACATTATGGGGACACGGGGGGACTTGGGGCCACCCATGGGCACTTGGGGCCACCCAGGGCCACTTGGGGCCACCCATGGGTGCTGATGCCTCCAGATGGCAATGGGGACATTATGGGGACACGGGGGGACTTGGGGCCACCCGTGGGCACTTGGGGCCACCCATGGGTGCTGATGCCTCCAGATATAGATGGGGACATTATGGGGACACGGGGAGACTTGAGGCCACCCGTGGGCACTTGGGGCCACCCATGGGTGCTGATGCCTCCAGATACAGATGGGGACATTATGGGGACATGGGGAGACTTGAGGCCACCCGTGGGCACTTGGGGCCACCCATGGGCACTTGGGGCCACCCATGGGTGCTGATGCCCCCAGATACAGATGGGGACATTATGGGGACACGGGGGGACTTGGGGCCACCCAAGGCCACTTGGGGCCACCCATGGGTGCTGATGCCTCCAGATACAGATGGGGACATTATGGGGACATGGGGAGACTTGAGGCCACCCGTGGGCACTTGGGGCCACCCATGGGCACTTGGGGCCACCCATGGGTGCTGATGCCCCCAGATACAGATGGGGACATTATGGGGACACGGGGGGACTTGGGGCCACCCAAGGCCACTTGGGGCCACCCATGGGTGCTGATGCCTCCAGATACAGATGGGGACATTATGGGGACACGGGGGGACTTGGGGCCACCCAAGGCCCCCCGGGGCCGCCCGTGGGCGCCCGTGGGCGCCGGCGGGTACCTGCCGGTGCAGTCGGGGACGTTGTGCTGGCAGAGGCGGCCGCTCCAGCCGGGGGCGCAGGTGCAGGTGAAGCTGTTGACGTAGTCGGAGCAGGTGCCGCCGTTGCGGCAGGGGCGGCTCCTGCACTCGTCCTCCTCGGCCTCGCAGCGGGGACCCCCGAACCCGGGGGGGCAGGAGCAGGAGAAGGTCCCCACCCCGTCCCGGCAGGTGCCCCCGTTCAGGCAGGGGTCTGGGGGGGGGGGGGGGACGGGACACGACACCCACACGGGGTGAGGGGTGCCCTGTGGCACCTCGAATCGGCACCTCCCCCGTGTCCCCAAGCCCCCCCCCCTCCCGTTGTCCTGGTGTCCCCCCCCCCCAGGGCCCCAAAGCCCCACACTGTCCCCATCTCCCCAGTGCCCCCAGTTCTGCCCCCAGTGCCCCCAGTTCTGCCCCCAGTGTCCCCCCCCCAGCGCTCCCCCCACTGTCCCAAATCCCAAGTGACCCCTGGTCCCCCCCAGTCCCCCCGGTCCCCCCCCAGTGCCCCCCCCCCACAGTGTCCCCAGTCTCCCCCCAGTCCCCCCAGCGCTCACCCCAGTGCCCCCCCCCGTATCCCTGGTGCCCCCCCCAGTGCCCCCCAGTTCCCCCCCCCTAATCCTGAGTGCCCCCAGTTCCACCCTAGTGCCCCCAATTCCCCCCCTCAGTGCTCCCCCCAGTGCTCCCTGCAGTGTCCCCAGTCCCCCCCCCAGTCCCCCCAGTGCCCCCCAATTCCCCCCCCAATCCTGAGTGCCCCCAGTTCCCCACCAAGTGCCCCCAATTCCGCCCCCATGCTCCCCCCAGTGCTCCCTGCAGTGTCCCTGGTCCCCCCCCAGTGCCCCCCCAGTCCCCCCCCAGTGCCCCCAGTCCCCACCCAGTGCCTCTCCAGTGCCCCCCCAGTCCCCCCAGTGCCCCCAGTCTCCCCCACTGCCCCCCAGTGTCCCCCCAGTCCCCCCAGTGCCTCTCCAGTGCCCCCCCAGTCCCCCCCAGTGCCCCCAGTCTCCCCCACTGCCCCCCAGTCCCCACCCAGTCTCCCCCAGTGCCCCCCCAGTGCCTCTCCAGTGCCCCCCCCAGTCCCCCCAGTGCCCCCCCAGTGCCCCCAGTGCCTCCAGTCTCCCCCAGTGCCCCCCCAGTGCCCCCCCAGTGCCTCTCCAATTCCCCCCCAGTGCCCCCCCGGCCCCCCGGCCCCCCCCTCACCGGGCTGGCAGTCATCGAGGTCGTGCTGGCAGGTGCCCCCCCCGTAGCCGCGGGGGCAGAGGCACCCGAAGGTGCCGGGGTGGTTGGTGCAGACCCCCCCGTGCAGGCAGGGGCTCTGCCCGCACTCGTCCACGTCCTGCCCGCAGCGCTCGCCTGGGGGGGGGCAGGGCGGGGGGGGTCAGGGTGCCCACGGGGGGGGTCAGGGTGTCCAAGGGGGGGGGTCAGGGTGCCCACGGGGAGGGGGGTCAGGGTGCCCAAGGGGGGGGTCAGGGTGCCCAAGGGGGGGGGCGTCAGGGTGCCCACGGGGAGGGGGGTCAGGGTGCCCAAGGGGGGGGTGAGGGTGACAGCGGGGTCAGGGTGCCCACGGGGGGGGTCAGGGTGCCCAAGGGGGGGGTCAGGGTGACAGTGGGGTCAGGGTGCCCACGGGGGGGGGGTCAGGCTGCCCACGGGGGGGGCAGGGTGACAGTGGGGTCAGGGTGCCCACGGGGGGAGGTCAGGGTGCCCAAGGGGGGGTCAGGGTGCCCACGGGGGGGGTCAGGGTGCCCACGGGGGGGGGGTCAGGGTGCCCAAGGGGGGGGTGAGGGTGATGGGGGGGCGTCAGGGTATGTGGGGGTCAGGGTGCCCAAGGGGGGGCGGGGGCAGGGTGCCCCAGGTGGGGGGGGTCAGGGTGCCCACGGGGGGGGTCAGGGTGCCCAAGGGGGGGGGTCAGGGTGCCCACGGGGGGGGGGGTCAGGGTGCCCAAGGGGGGGTCAGGGTGCCCAAGGGGGGGGTGAGGGTGATGGGGGGGCGTCAGGGTGATGTGGGGGGCAGGGTGCCCAAGGGGGGGGCAGGGTGACTGGGTGGGGCAGGGTGCCGGGGGGGATCAGGGTGCCCAAGGGGGGGGGCAGGGTGCCGGGGGGAGGGGGCAGGGGGACCCATGGGTATCAGGGGGAACCTAGAGGTGTTGGAGGGCACCCAGGGGTGCCAGGGAAACCCTGGGGTGCAGGGGGTGACCCAGGGGAGCCCAGGGGCCGCGGGGGGCACCCCGGGGTGGGGGTACCTTGCCAGCCGGGGGGGCAGCGGCAGGTGAAGCCCCCGTAGTCGGGGGTGGGGACGCAGCTGCCGCCGTGCTCGCAGGGGTTGGGGGAGCAGGGAGCCAGCGGCACCTCGCACGCCCGCCCTGCGCCCCGGGGACAGCGTCAGGCGACACCCCCGGAGCCCCCAGCCCCCCCAGCCCCCCGGCGCCCGTGGGTGCCTGCCGGCGAAGGGCGGGGCGCAGAGACCCCAGCCCCCAGGGGTGCCCACCTGTGAAGGGGGGGCGCAGAGCCCCCAGCCCCAGCCCCCCACAGCCCCCAGGGGTGCCCACCTGTGAAGGGGGGGGGTGCAGAGCCCCCAGCCCCCCCCAGTCCCCATGGGTGCCCACCTGTGAAGGGGGGGGTGCAGAGCCCCCAGCCCCCCACAGCCCCCAGGGGTGCCCACCTGTGAAGGGGGGGCGCAGAGCCCCCACCCCAGCCCCCCACAGCCCCCAGGGGTGCCCACCTGTGAAGGGGGGGGGTGCAGAGCCCCCACCCCCAGCCCCCCACAGCCCCCAGGGGTGCCCACCTGTGAAGGGGGGGGCGCAGAGCCCCCAGCCCCAGCCCCCCCAGCCCCCCACAGCCCCCAGGGGTGCCCACCTGTGAAGGGGGGGCGCAGAGCCCCCAGCCCCAGCCCCCCACAGCCCCCATGGGTGCCCACCTGTGAAGTGGGGGGCGCAGAGCCCCCAGCCCCCCCAGCCCCCCCCGCCCCCCCGCCCCCAGGGGTGCCCACCTGTGAAGGGGGGGGCGCAGAGGCAGCGGTGGGTGCCGGCGCCGTCCAGGCAGGTGCCCCCGTGCTGGCACGGCCCCGACGCGCACTCGTCCACCTCCAGCTGGCACTGGGCGCCTGCGGGGGCTCGGGTCACCCGGGGGCGGGGGGCGGGGGGGGGGCCTGGGGCGAGCTGGGGGGACGTGGGGACAGCGGGGGGTGTGGGGACAGGGGGGACCTGGGAGGGTTGCGTGGGACATGGTGGGGGGTCTGGCTGGGTCCCCAGTGTGGCAAGGGACGATGCCAGGCAGAGGGTCCCCAGGGTGGGCAGAGGGTCCCAAGGGTGACCTCAGGGTGGGCAGTGGTGTCCCCAGGGCAGCAGGGTGTCCCCGGGGTGGGCCAGGGTCCCCGGGCGGGGCAGGGGTCCCCAGGGTGGGCAGAGGGTCCCAAGGGTGACCTCAGGGTGGGCAGTGGTGTCCCCAGGGCAGCAGGGTGTCCCCAGGGTGGGCCAGGGTCCCCGGGCGGGGCAGGGATCCCCAGGGTGTCCCCAGGGCAGGCAGAGGGTCCCCAGGGTGTCCCCAGGGTGGGCCCATGTCCCCAGGGCAGGCAGGGGTCCCCAGGGTGGACAGAGGGTCCCCAGGGTGTCCCCAGGGTGGGCAGAGGGTCCCCAGGGCGGGCAGGGGTCCCCAGGGCAGGCAGGGGTCCCCGGGCAGGGCAGGGGTCCCCAGGGTGTCCCCAGGGCAGGCAGAGGGTCCCCAGGGTGTCCCCAGGGTGGGCTGGGGTCCCTGAGCAAGGCAGGGATCCCCAGGGTGTCCCCAGGGAGGGCAGAGGGTCCCCAGGGTGTCCCCAGGGTGGGCCCATGTCCCCAGGGCAGGCAGGGGTCCCCAGGGTGGACAGAGGGTCCCCAGGGTGTCCCCAGGGTGGGCAGAGGGTCCCCAGGGCGGGCAGGGGTCCCCAGGGTGGGCAGGGCTTCCCAGGGTGTCCCCAGGGCAGGCAGAGGGTCCCCAGGGTGTCCCCAGGGTGGGCCCATGTCCCCAGGATGGGCCCATGTCCCCAGGGTGGGCAGGGGTCCCCGGGCAGGGCAGGGGTCCCCAGGGTGGGCAGAGGGTCCCCAGGGCGGGCAGGGGTCCCCGGGCGGGGCAGGGGTCCCCAGGGTGGGCAGAGGGTCCCCAGGGCGGGCAGGGGTCCCCGGGCGGGGCAGGGGTCCCCAGGGTGTCCCCAGGGCGGGCAGGGGTCCCCGGGCGGGGCAGGGGTCCCCAGGGTGTCCCCAGGGCGGGCAGGGGTCCCCGGGCGGGGCAGGGGTCCCCAGGGTGGGCAGAGGGTCCCCAGGGCGGGCAGGGGTCCCCGGGCGGGGCAGGGGTCCCCAGGGTGGGCAGAGGGTCCCCAGGGTGGGCAGGGGTCCCCGGGGCCGTACCCTGGTAGCCGGGGCGGCAGGCGCAGCGGTACCCCCCCCCCAAAGGGGTGCAGGTGCCCCCGTGGTGGCAGGGCCGGGTGGCGCAGGGGTCCTCCCTGCGGGCGCACGTGGGGCCCCCCCAGCCCGCCGGGCACTCGCAGATGAACCTGGGGGGGGGGGACACACACATGGGTGCTGGGCACCCAAGGGTGCCCCCAGCCAGCCCCCCGCCCCACCTCAGGCACCCATGGGCACCCCACAAGTGTCCATGAGGACCCCCATGAGCATCCCCTGGGCTCGTCCCCCTCCCCTGCCCCTCCCCGGCACCCATGGGCACCCTCAGGTGTCCCCCAACCACCCTTGGGCAACCTTGGCACCCACCCAGACACCCACGGGCACCCTTGGGTGCCTTTTGAGGCACCCATAGACCCTCAGGTAGCCCACCAGGCACCCATGGGCCCCTCCAGGCACCCATCAGCACCCAGGGCCGCTCTCCCACCCCTCTGAAACCCCAGCTTGAGCACCCAGGGGCACCCACAGACACCCATCAGCACCCAGGGCCCCTCCAGGGACCCCTCCAACCCCCGCCACCAGGCCCCCACGGGCACCCTTGGGCCCCCTCCAGGCACCCATCAGCACCCAGGGCTGCTCTCCCACCCCTCCAAACCCCCCACCAGGCACCCACGGGCACCCATGGGCCCCTCCAGGCACCCATCAGCACCCAGGGCCGCTCTCCCACCCCTCCAAACCCCCCACCAGGCACCCATGGGCCCCCTCCCGGCACCCATCAGTACCCACGGCTGCTCTCCCACCCCTCCAAACCCCCCACCAGGCACCCATGGGCCCCCTCCCGGCACCCATCAGTACCCACGGCTGCTCTCCCACCCCTCTGAAACCCCAACTTGAGCACCCAGGGGCACCCACAGACACCCATCAGCACCCAGGGCCCCTCCAGAGACCCCTCCAACCGCCCCACCAGGCCCCCACGGGCCCCCTTGGGCCCCCCCCACGGGCGGGGGCTCACCCGTCCCCGTGGTCGCGGCAGGCGCCGCGGGCGCAGGGGCTGCTGCGGCAGGGCAGGGTGCTGGGGCGGCACTGGGCGTCGCGGGTGCCCGGCGGGCAGAGGCAGGCGAAGCCGTTGGCGCCGTCCACGCAGGTGCCGCCGTCGTGGCACGGGTTGGAGGCGCATTCGTTGATCTCCACGTTGCAGCGGGGACCTGGGTGGGGGACGCGGGGAGGGGTGGGTGGGGGGGCACCCAACCGGGGGTCCCAGCATAGGGAGTCAACGCCTACAAGGGCAGCCAGCAGGGGCACCCAAGAGGGGCACCCGGCCTGGGTGATCAATGGGAGACCCAACATGGGCATCCAAGAGGGGCACCCAACGGGGGCCCCCAGCCTGGGTGATCAATGGGAGACCCAACATGGGTGATCAATGGGAGACCCAACGTGGACACCCAACAGGGGCACCCAACATGGGTGATCCATAGGAGACCCAACGTGGGCACCCAACATGGGTGAGCAATGGGAGATCCAACAAGGGGTGACCAACAGGGGCACCCAACATGGGTGATCCATAGGAGACCCAACGTGGGCACCCAACAGGGGCACCCAACATGGGTGATCAATGGGTGACCCAACGTGGGCACCCAACAGGGGTGATCAATGGAAGACCCAACATAAGCACCCAAGAGGGGCACCCAACGTGGGCACCCAACATGGGTGATCCATAGGAGACCCAACGTGGGCACCCAACAGGGGCACCCAACATGGGTGAGCAATGGGAGATCCAACAAGGGGTGACCAACAGGGGCACCCAACATGGGTGATCAATGGGCGACCCAACATAAGCACCCAAGAGGGGCACCCAACGTGGGCACCCAACGTGGGCACCCAACATGGGTGATCAATAGGAGACCCAACGTGGGCACCCAGCATGGGCACTCGACATGGGTGATCAATGGGAGACCCAACATGGGCACCCAAGAGGGGCACCCAACATGGGTGAGCAATGAGAGACCCCACAAGGGGTGACCAACAGGGGCACCCAACATGGGTGATCAATGGGGCACCAAACAGGAGCACCCAACATGGGTGATCAATGTGGGAACCCAACATAGGTGATCAATGGCAGCACCCGGTGACCACTGTGCCCCCCCAGCACCCACGGGAGCGCCCAGTGGGAGCCGAGCCCCCCCCAGCACCCATGGGGAGCCGAGCCCCCCCAGCACCCACGGGAGCGCCCAGTGGGAGCCCAGCCCCCCAGCACCCATGGGAGCGCCCAGTGGGAGCCCAGCCCCCCAGCACCCATGGGAGCGCCCAGTGGGAGCCGAGCCCCCCCAGCACCCACGGGAGCGCCCAGTGGGAGCCGAGCCCCCCCAGCACCCATGGGAGCACCCAGTGGGAGCCGAGCCCCCCCAGCACCCAGGGGCACCCACCTGTGAAGCCGGGCTGGCAGACGCACTCGTAGCGGCCGATGCCGTCCTGGCACACGCCGTGGACGCAGGGGGCGCTGGCGCAGTCGTCGAGGTTCACCTCGCAGTTGACGCCTGGCACCCAAGGGTGGCCGGGGCTCAGCACCCACCCCGTGACCGGGCGGGGCATCCAGGGGTGGAGGGCTGAGCCACCCGAGGCGGGCGCCCAAGCGGGGCACCCCACGGACCCGTGCCTGGCCCGTGCTCACATGGGGTGTGGTGGCACCCAGGGACCACCCCAAGGCGTCACCCACTCCGTGCCCTGATGGGACCCAAGGCCACGTCCGTCAACCACCCCATGACCCGGCACCATGTCCAGCACCCACCCAGTGCCCTGTGGGGACCCAATGCCACGCCCACCACCCACGTCATGGCCGGATGGGACCCAACAAGATGTCCACCTCCCACTCCATGACCAGAGAAGACGAACCGCCACACCCAGCACCCATCCCACGACCATAACTGACCCAACATCGTGGCCAGCACCCACCCCATGGCCAGAGAAGACCCAACGCCACGCCCACCACCCACCCCATGGCCAGAGAAGACCCAACGCCATGACCAGCACCCACCCCATGACCAGAGAAGACCCAACGCCACGCCCACCACCCAACCCATGGCCAGAGAAGACTCAACACCACGCCCACCACCCACGTCATGGCCAGAGAAGACCCAACACGACGCCCACCACCCACCCCATGGCCAGAGAAGACCCAACGCCACGCCCACCACCCAACCCATGGCCAGAGAAGACCCAACACCACACCCAGCACCCACCCCATGGCCAGAGAAGACCCAACACCACACCCACCACCCACCCCATGGCCAGAGAAGACCCAACACCACGCCCACCACCCACCCCATGGCTAGAGAAGACCCAACACCACACCCACCACCCACCCCATGGCCAGAGAAGACCCAACGCCACGCCCACCACCCACCCCATGGCCAGAGAAGACCCAACGCCACACCCACCACCCACCCCATGGCCAGAGAAGACCCAACACCACGCCCACCACCCAACCCATGGCCAGAGAAGACCCAACGCCACACCCACCACCCACCCCATGGCTAGAGAAGACCCAACGCCACACCCACCACCCACCCCATGGCTAGAGAAGACCCAACGCCACACCCAGCACCCACCCCATGGCCAGAGAAGACCCAACGCCACACCCAGCACCCACCCCATGGCCAGAGAAGACCCAACGCCACGCCCACCACCCAACCCATGGCCAGAGAAGACCCAACACCATGCCCACCACCCAACCCATGACCAGAGAAGACCCAACGCCACACCCAGCACCCACCCCATGGCCAGAGAAGACCCAACGCCACACCCACCACCCACCCCATGGCCAGAGAAGACCCAACACCACGCCCACCACCCACCCCATGGCCAGAGAAGACCCAACGCCACACCCACCACCCACCCCATGGCTAGAGAAGACCCAACGCCACACCCACCACCCACCCCATGGCTAGAGAAGACCCAACGCCACACCCACCACCCACCCCATGACCAGAGAAGACCCAACGCCACACCCAGCACCCACCCCATGGCCAGAGAAGACCCAATGCCACGCCCACCACCCAACCCATGGCCAGAGAAGACCCAACACCATGCCCACCACCCAACCCATGACCAGAGAAGACCCAACGCCACACCCAGCACCCAACCCATGGCCAGAGAAGACCCAACACCATGCCCACCACCCACCCCATGGCCAGAGAAGACCCAACACCACACCCAGCACCCAACCCATGGCCAAGGAAGACCCAACGCCACACCCAGCACCCACCCCATGGCCAGAGAAGACCCAACGCCACACCCACCACCCACCCCATGGCCAGAGAAGACCCAACGCCACGCCCACCACCCACCCCATGGCCAGAGAAGACCCAACACCACACCCAGCACCCACCCCATGACCAGAGAAGACCGAACACGATGCCCACCACCCACCCCGCGGCCAAGGAAGACCCATCGCCCGCCCCCGCGCGCCCGGGCAGGCCCCGCCCGCTGCCCCGCCCTACCGGCGGTGCCGGGCGGGCAGCGGCAGTGGTAGGCGGCGACGCGGTCGATGCAGCGGCCGCCGTGGCGGCAGGGCCCGCTCTGGCACTCGTCCAGCTGCAGCTCGCAGCGGTGGCCGGTGAAGCCGGGGGCGCAGGCGCAGGCGAAGCTGGCGATGCCGTCCAGGCAGGTGCCGTGGTGGCAGGGGTCCGGCGCGCAGTCGTCCGCGTTGCGCTCGCACAGGGCGCCCTCGAAGCCTGGGGGGGGGGGGCGTGTGGGGAGCGGGTGGGGAGGGTGCTGGGGGGGTGCCCGCGGGTGCGGGGGGGCACCCATGGGCGCGGGGAAGGCAATGGTGGGGGGGTCGGGACACCCATGGGTGCAGGGGGGCAATGGTGAGGGGCTGGGGGGCACCCATGGTTGTGGTGGGGAAATGGTGAGGGGCTGGGGGGCACCCATGGGTGCAGGGAAGGCAATGGTGGGGGGTTTGGGACACCCATGGGTGTGGGGAAGGCAATGGTGGGGGGCTGGGGGGCACCCATGGGTGCAGGGGGGGCAATGGTGTGGGGCTGGGGACACCCATGGGTGCGGTGGGGAAATGGTGGGGGGCTGGAGACATCCACGGGTGCAGGGTGGGGCAATGCCGGGGTTCCACGGGCGCCGAGCGGTCAGCGCGGGGTCCCACGGCCACCCGGGGGTGGGGGGTCCCGGGGGTGGGGGGCTCACCCTCGGCGCAGAGGCACTCGTAGCCGTTGGGGCGGTCGAGGCACTTGGCGCCGTTGCGGCAGGGGGTGCTGGCGCACTCGTCCACGTCCGTCTGGCAGGTGGGGCCCGAGAAACCTGGGTGGGGGGCACCCATCAGGGCAGCGCGGCGGGGGGGCAGCCCCTCCCCACCAGCCCCTCCCCTCCTGCACCCCCAAAGGGCCACCCTAACCTGGGGCACCCCCCCCTCCCCCCCGTGGGTGGGTGCTCAGGGGTGGGCGCCTGTGGCCGGGGGGGGTTGCTGGGGTGGGTGGGTGGGTGCTGGGTGGGGGGTGTGGGGGGGGGTGTGGGGGGTGCGGGGGGGGGGTGCGGGTGCTCACCGGGGGGGCAGGAGCAGGAGAAGCCGTTGACCAGGTCGCGGCAGCGGCCGCCGTTGGCGCAGGGGCTGCTCTGGCACTCGTCCACCTCCAGCTCGCAGAGGGGCCCGCTGAACCCTGCGCCCGCCGGCGCCGTCACCCCCCGCCCCGCACCCCCCAGCACCCCCCAGCACCCCCCCGCACCCCCCAGCACCCCCCAGCACCCCCCCAGCACCCCCCAGCACCCCCCCAGCACCCCCCAGCACCCCCCAGCACCCCCGACACCCCCCGCCCCGCACCCCCGACACCCCCTGCCCCGCACCCCCCAGCACCCCCCAGCACCCCCCCAGCACCCCCCGCCCCGCACCCCCGACACCCCCCGACACCCCCCCAGCACCCCCCCAGCACCCCCCCAGCACCCCCCGCCCCGCACCCCCGACACCCCCCGACACCCCCCGCCCAGCACCCCCGACACCCCCCCAGCACCCCCCAGCACCCCCCCAGCACCCCCCGACACCCCCACCCCCAGCCCAGCACCCCCGACACCCCCCGACACCCCCCGCCCAGCACCCCCCGACACCCCCCGCCCCCAGCCCAGCACCCCCTGACACCCCCACCCTGACATCCCCACCCCCAGGACCCCCCGCCCAGCACCCCCCAACACCCACCCCAGCACCCCCTGACACCCCCCAACACCCCCACCCCCACCCCAGCCCCCCAGGACCATCACCAAGACCCACCCCAGGCCCCATAAACCACACCAGCACCCACCCCACGTCCCCCACCCACCCCAGGACCCACACCAAGACCCACCCCAGGCCCCAGAGCAGGTCCCACACCCACCCCAGGACCATCACCAAGACCCACCCCAGGCCCCATAACCACCCCAGCACCCACCCCAGGCCCCAGAGCAGGTCCCACACCCACCCCAGGACCCACACCAAGACCCACCCCAGGCCCCATAAACCACACCAGCACCCATCCCACGTCCCCGACCCCCACCAAGACCCACCCCAAGACCCACCCCAGGCCCCATAACCACACCAGCACCCATCCCACGTCCCCGACCCCCACCAAGACCCACCCCAAGACCCACCCCAGGCCCCATAACCACACCAGCACCCACCCCACGTCCCCCACCCCCCCAGGACCATCACCAAGACCCACCCCAGGCCCCATAACCACAGCAGCACCCACCCCACGTCCCCCACCCCCCCCAGGACCCACACCAAGACCCACCCCAGGCCCCATAACCACAGCAGCACCCACCCCAGGCCCCAGAGCAGGTCCCACACCCACCCCAGGACCCACACCAAGACCCACCCCAGGCCCCATAAACCACACCAGCACCCATCCCACGTCCCCGACCCCCACCAAGACCCACCCCAAGACCCACCCCAGGCCCCATAACCACACCAGCACCCATCCCACGTCCCCGACCCCCACCAAGACCCACCCCAAGACCCACCCCAGGCCCCATAACCACACCAGCACCCACCCCACGTCCCCCACCCCCCCAGGACCATCACCAAGACCCACCCCAGGCCCCATAACCACAGCAGCACCCACCCCACGTCCCCCACCCCCCCCAGGACCCACACCAAGACCCACCCCAGGCCCCATAACCACAGCAGCACCCACCCCAGGCCCCAGACCAGGTCCCACACCCACCCCAGGACCCACACCAAGACCCACCCCAGGCCCCATAAACCACACCAGCACCCATCCCACGTCCCCGACCCCCACCAAGACCCACCCCAAGACCCACCCCAGGCCCCATAACCACACCAGCACCCATCCCACGTCCCCGACCCCCACCAAGACCCACCCCAAGACCCACCCCAGGCCCCATAACCACACCAGCACCCATCCCACGTCCCCAACCCCCACCAGGACCCACCCCAAGACCCACCCCAGGCCCCATAACCACACCAGCACCCACCCCACGTCCCCCACCCCCCCAGGACCCACCCCAGGCCCCCGAGCCGGTCCCGCCCGCCGCCCAGGCCCCCGCCCGCGGGTGGGCGCCCACCGGCCATGCAGATGCAGGAGAAGCGCCCGATGCGGTCCAGGCAGGTGGCCTGGTTGCGGCAGGGCCCCGACAGGCACTCGTTGACGTCGCTCTCGCAGCGCGGCCCCGCGTAGCCCCGCCCGCAGCGGCACTCGAAGGAGCCCTGCGTGTTCACGCAGCGCCCAAAGTGCTCGCAGGGGTTGGCGCCTGGGGTGGGGGGGAGGGCTCAGCACCCATGGGTGCCCCCCACCCACGGGGGCTCCCCCGCTTGGGGCCGTGGCCATCACTCATGGGGGTGGAGCCCTGCCCTGCGCTCTCTGCCCACCACGAATGGGGGGATCACCGTGAATGGACACCCTACCACCACCCATGGGTGCCCCCCACCCACGGGGGCTCCCCCACTTGGGGCCAAGGCCATGGTTATCGCTCATGGGGGGTGGGACGCTGCCCTGCGCCCTCTGCCCACCACGAATGGGGGGATCACCGTGAATGGGCACCCTACCACCACCCATGGGTGCCCCACACCCATGGGTGCCCCCCACCCACGGGGGAACCCCGGCACCCACGGGGGCTCCCCCACTTGGGGCCAAGGCCATGGTTATCGCTCATGGGGGGTGGGACGCTGCCCTGCGCCCTCTGCCCACCACGAATGGGGGGATCACCGTGAATGGACACCCTACCACCACCCATGGGTGCCCCCCACCCACGGGGGAACCCCAGCACCCACGGGTGCTCCCCCACTTGGGACCATGGCCATCACTCATGGGGGTGGAGCCCTGCCCATGAACGCCCACCGCCATGAATGGCCACCCCCACTTATGGGTGATCCCCATCGATGGGTGTCCCCCACACACGGGTGCCCCCCCACCCATAGGTGCCCCACCCATAGGTGTCCCCCACCCATAGGTGCCCCACTCCCCATGGAACCGCCCCCCCACCCCTGCCACGGCATTCCCTTCACCCACCAATGCCTCCTACCCTGGGTGCCACCCACCCGTACGGGTACTACCCACCCCCATGGGTGCCCGCCCCCCCACCCATGGGTGCCCCCCGCCACCCACCAATGGAGCACTCGTCGACGTCCTGGTTGCAGGCGCTGCCGGTGAAGCCGGGCGGGCAGGTGCAGATGGCGTGGCCGTTGACGGGGTTGGTGTCGCAGATGGCGTCCTCGTGGCACGGGTTGCTGACGCAGGCGTCGTCCAGGTGGCACAGCAGGCCTGGCACCCACCGAGGCGTCAGGGCACCCATGGGTGCGGGACACCACCCCGCACACACACACACACACACACACACACACACACCCCCGGTGGGTGCCCGCCCCATGCCGGGGTGCCCAAGGGTGGTCCCGCCCCATGCCGGTGCCACCCAGCCCACGCCAGTGTCACCCCAGGGTGCCCACCCCATGCCAGGGTGGGTGCCCATGGGTGGCCGCCCCATGCCGGGGTGCCCAAGGGTGGTCCCGCCCCATGCCGGTGCCACCCAGCCCATGCCAGTGTCACCCCAGGGTGCCCACCCCATGCCATGGTGGGTGCCCAAGGGTGGTCCCGCCCCATGCCGGGGTGGGTGCCCAAGGGTGGTCCCGCCCCATGCCGGTGCCACCCAACACACGCCAGTGTCACCCCAGGGTGCCCACCCCATCCCAGGGTGGGTGCCCACCCCATGCCGGGGTGCCCAAGGGTGGTCCCGCCCCATGCTGGTGCCACCCAACCCACGCCAGTGTCACCCCAGGGTGCCCACCCCATGCCAGGGTGGGTGCCCACCCCATGCCAGGGTGGGTGCCCATGGGTGCCCGCCCCATGCCGGGGTGCCCAAGGGTGGTCCCGCCCCATGTCAGGGTGCCCAAGGGTGGTCCCGCCCCATGCCGGTGCCACCCAGCCCACGCCAGTGTCACCCCAGGGTGCCCACCCCATGCCAGGGTGGGTGCCCATGGGTGCCCGCCCCATGCCGGGGTGCCCAAGGGTGGTCCCGCCCCATGCCGGTGCCACCCAGCCCACGCCAGTGTCACCCCAGGGTGCCCACCCCATGCCATGGTGGGTGCCCAAGGGTGGTCCCGCCCCATGCCGGGGTGCCCAAGGGTGGTCCCGCCCCATGCCGGTGCCACCCAGCCCACGCCAGTGTCACCCCAGGGTGCCCACCCCATGCCAGGGTGGGTGCCCATGGGTGCCCGCCCCATGCCGGGGTGCCCAAGGGTGGTCCCGCCCCATGCTGGTGGCACCCAGGTTGTGCCAAACCCACCCCAAGGTGCTTAACCCATGCCGGGGTGCCCTTATGCACATGGGGGCTCCTACCCCACACCGGGGTGCCCTCATGGGTCTCTGCCCCCCACTGGGGTGCCCTTATGGGTCCCCACCCCATACCAGGGTGCTCCTGGAGGTCCCTACCCCACACCGGGGTGCTCTTGGAGGTCTCTGTCCCACACCGGGGTGCCCTCATGGGTCCCCGCCCCACACGAGAGGACCCTTGGAGGTCCCCACCCTACATTGGGGTGTCCTATGAAGTCCCCACCCCATAGCAGGGTGCTCCTGGAGGTCCCTACCCCACACCGGGGTGCTCTTGGAGGTCTCTGTCCCACACCGGGGTGCCCTCATGGGTCCCCGCCCCACACGAGAGGACCCTTGGAGGTCCCCACCCTACATTGGGGTGTCCTATGAAGTCCCCACCCCATAGCAGGGTGCTCCTGGAGGTCCCCACCCCCCAGCGGGGTGCCCTCATGGGTCCCTGCCCCACACCGGGATGCACATGGAGGTACCCACCCCACCCCAAGGAGCCCTGGGAGGTCCTTGCTCCACACCAGGGTGCACATGGAGGTCCCTGCCCCACACCAGGGTGCTCCTGGAGGTCCCCACCCCACCCCAAGGAGCCCTGGGAGGTCGTTGCTCCACACCAGGGTACACATGGAGGTCCCTGCCCTACACCAGGGTGCTCCTGGAGGTCCCCACCCCACCCCAAGGAGCCCTGGGAGGTCGTTGCTCCACACCAGGGTGCACATGGAGGTCCCTGCCCCACACCAGGGTTCACATGGAGGTCCCCGCCCCACACCAGGGTGCTCCTGGAGGTCCCCACCCCACCCCAAGGAGCCCTGGGAGGTCCTTGCTCTACACCAGGGTGCACATGGAGGTCCCCGCCCCACACCAGGGTGCTCCTGGAGGTCCCCACCCCACCCCAAGGAGCCCTGGGAGGTCGTTGCTCCACACCAGGGTGCCCTACGAGGCCCCCCACCCCACGGTACCCCGCCGGGCGCCCCCGCCCTCACCCGTCTTGCCCATGGGGCAGGCGCAGTAGAAGGAGGCGACGCGGTCGTGGCAGGTGGCCCCGTTGAGGCAGGCGGCGGTGGCGCAGTCGTCGATGTTCTCGCTGCAGCTCTCGCCCGTCCAACCGTTGACGCAGACGCAGGTGTGGCCGCCCTGGGTGTTGAAGCAGGTGCCCCCGTTGTGGCAGGCGTTGGGCTGCAGGTGGCACTCGTCCACGTCCTCGGTGCAGAACTGGCCTGGGGGGACACGGGGGCGAGGAGGTCTTGGTCAAGAACCTTCTGGGGGATCACCTGAGACCATCTCAGGGGCCGCCATGGTCGGCATCCCGCTGATCGCCATGGGGACCTCCTTGGTCACCACCCCACTGACCATCTCGGGGACCTCCTTGGTCACCACCCCACTGACCGTCTTGGGGACCTCCTTGGGGACCTCCTTGGTCACCTCCTTGGTCACCACACCACTGACCATCGTGGGGACCTCCTTGGGGACCTCCTTGGTCACCACCCAACTGACCATCTTGGGGACCTCCTTGGTCACCACCCCACTGACCATCTCGGGGACCTCCTTGGGGACCTCCTTGGTCACCACCCCACTGACTATCTAGGGGACCTCCTTGGGGACCTCCTTGGTCACCACCCCACTGACCGTCTTGGGGACCTCCTTGGGGACCTCCTTGGGGACCTCCTTGGTCACCACCCCACTGACCATCTTGGGGACCTCCTTGGGGACCTCCTTGGTCACCACCCTACTGACCATCTTGGGGACCTCCTTGGTCACCTCCTTGGTCACCACCCCACTGACCATCTTGGGGACTTCCTTGGGGACCTCCTTGGTCGCCACCCCACTGACCATCTTGGGGACCTCCTTGGGGACCTCCTTGGTCACCACCCCACTGACCATCTTGGGGACCTCCTTGGGGACCTCCTTGGTCACCACCCCACTGACCATCGTGGGGACCTCCTTGGGGACCTCCTTGGTCACCACCCCACTGACCATCTCGGGGACCTCCTTGGGGACCACCTTGGTCACCACCCCACTGATCATCTTGGGGACCTCCTTGGGGACCTCCTTGGTCACCACCCCACTGACCATCTCGGGGACCTCCTTGGGGACCTCCTTGGTCACCACCCCACTGACTATCTTGGGGACCTCCTTGGTCACCTCCTTGGTCACCACCCCACTGACCATCTCGGGGACCTCCTTGGGGACCTCCTTGGTCACCACCCCACTGACCATCGTGGGGACCTCCTTGGGGACCACCTTGGTCACCACCCCACTGACCATCTCGGGGACCTCCTTGGTCACCTCCTTGGTCACCACCCCACTGACCATCGTGGGGACCTCCTTGGGGACCTCCTTGGTCACCACCCCACTGACCATCTCGGGGACCTCCTTGGTCACCTCCTTGGTCACCACCCCACTGACCATCGTGGGGACCTCCTTGGGGACCTCCTTGGTCACCACCCCACTGACTATCTAGGGGACCTCCTCGGTCACCTCCTTGGTCACCACCCCACTGACCATCTCGGGGACCTCCTTGGGGACCTCCTTGGTCACCACCCCACTGACCATCGTGGGGACCTCCTTGGGGACCTCCTTGGTCACCACCCCACTGACCATCGTGGGGACCTCCTTGGGGACCACCTTGGTCACCACCCCACTGACCATCGTGGGGACCTCCTTGGGGACCTCCTTGGTCACCACCCCACTGACCATCTCGGGGACCTCCTTGGGGACCTCCTTGGTCACCACCCCACTGACCATCGTGGGGACCTCCTTGGGGACCTCCTTGGTCACCACCCCACTGACCATCTCGGGGACCTCCTTGGGGACCTCCTTGGTCACCACCCCACTGACCATCTCGGGGACCTCCTTGGGGACCTCCTTGGTCACCACCCCACTGACCATCGTGGGGACCTCCTTGGGGACCCCCTTGCTCACCACCCCACTGACCATCGTGGGGACCTCCTTGGTCACCTCCTTGGTCACCACCCCACTGACCATCGTGGGGACCTCCTTGGGGACCTCCTTGGTCACCACCCCACTGACCATCGTGGGGACCTCCTTGGGGACCCCCTTGCTCACCACCCCACTGACCATCTCGGGGACCTCCTTGGGGACCTCCTTGGTCACCACCCCACTGACCATCGTGGGGACCTCCTTGGGGACCTCCTTGGTCACCACCCCACTGACCATCGTGGGGACCTCCTTGGGGACCCCCTTGCTCACCACCCCACTGACCATCTCGGGGACCTCCTTGGTCACCTCCTTGGTCACCACCCCACTGACTATCTAGGGGACCTCCTTGGGGACCTCCTTGGTCACCACCCCACTGACCATCGTGGGGACCTCCTTGGGGACCTCCTTGGTCACCACCCCACTGACTATCTAGGGGACCTCCTTGGTCACCTCCTTGGTCACCACCCCACTGACCATCTCGGGGACCTCCTTGGGGACCTCCTTGGTCACCTCCTTGGTCACCACCCCACTGACCATCGTGGGGACCTCCTTGGGGACCTCCTTGGTCACCACCCCACTGACCATCGTGGGGACCTCCTTGGGGACCATCTCAGGGCCACCCTGGTCCCCACCCTGCCAACCACCTTCAGGACTGCCTTGGGGACCTCCTTGATGACCACCATGGGGCCATCTCAGGGACCATCCTGGTCTGCACCTCACTGACCACCTTGGGGACTCTCTCTGGGGCCACCACGGTCCCCGTCTGAGTGACAACCTTGGGGACCACCTCGGAGGCAACCTCAGAGACAGCCTTGGTGCTCACCTCGATGACTACCCCAGTGCCCATCGGGGAGACCACCTCTGTGACCACCCTTGCGACCACCCTGGTGCCCACCCTGGCCCCCCACCTCAAGCCTCACCTCAGTGACCACCTCAATGGCAGCATTGGTGACCACCTTGATGATCATTCTGGCCCATGCCCCAGCACCCACCTCAATGACCACCCTGGTGACCACCCTGGTCCCCACCTCAATGTCCTCCTTGATGACCACCCTGGTGACTACCCCAGTGTCCACCTTGATGCCCTCCTTGATGCCCACCTCGATGACCACCCTGATGGCCTCCTTGATGCCCACCTTGGTGACCACCCTGGTGACCACCTCAGTGCTCTCCTTGATTCCCATCTTGGTCCATGCCCAAGTGTCCACCACGACACCCACCCGACACCCACTTTGGTCCCACGTGCCCACCTTGATGCCTGCCTTGGTGCCCACCTCAGTGACCACCCTGGTGCCCTCCTTCATCCCCACCTTGACACCCACCTTGGTCCTATGTGCCCACTTCGATGATCACCTTGGTCCCACACGTCCTCCTTGATGCCCACCGTGGTGATCACCTCGACGCCCACCTCAACACCCACCTCAAGGATCACCTCAACATCCACCTCAATGCCCACCTCGAGGATCACCTCAACGCCCACCTTGACACCCACCTCAACGCCCACCTCGAGGAGCACCTTGACGCCCACCTCAACACCCACCTCAATGCCCACCTCAACGCTCACCTTGACACCGACCTTGATGATCACCTTGATGCCCACCCCGAGGATCACCTCGATGCCCACCTCAACACTACCTCGAGGAGCACCTCAACATCCACCTTGATGATCACTTCAACGCCCACCTTGATGCCCACCTCAACGCCCACCTCGAAGAACACCTCAACGCCCACCTTGATGATCACCTTGACACCCACATCAACGCCCGCCTCGAGGAGCACCTCAACACCCACCTCGATGATCACCTCAAGGATCACCTCAACATCCACCTTGATGATCACCTTGACATCCACGTCAATGCCCACCTTGATGATCACCTCAACGTCCACCTTCACACCCACCGTGATGCCCACCTCAGCACCCACCTTGATGATCACCCTGATGCCCACCTCAAAGCCCACCTCGAGGAGCACCTCAACAATCACCTTGAAGATCACTGTGATGCCCACCCCAAGGATCACCTCAACGCCCACCTTGATGCCCACCTCAACACCCACCCCAAGGATCACCTCGATGCCCACCTCAACACTACCTCGAGGAGCACCTCAACATCCACCTTGATGATCACCTTGACGCCTACCTCAACGCCCACCTCGATGATCACCTCAACACCCACCTTGATTCGCACCTTGACGCCAACCTCGATGATCACCTCAAGGAGCACCTCAACACCCACCTTGACGATCACCTCAAGGATCACCTTGACACCCACCTCAACACCCACCTCGACGCCCACCTTGATACCCACCTCGAGGAGCACCTTGACACCCACCTCAACAACCGCCTTGACGCCCACCTTGCTGATCACCCTGACGCCCACCTCAACGCCCACCTCGATGATCACCTCAAGGATCACCCTGACGCCCACCTCAAGGATCACCTCAACGCCCACCTTGATGCCCACCTCAACACCCACCCCAAGGATCACCTCGATGCCCACCTCAACGCCCACCTCGAGGAGCACCTCAACGCCCACCTTGATTCGCACCTTGACGCCAACCTCGATGATCACCTCAAGGAGCACCTCAACACCCACCTTGACGATCACCTCAAGGATCACCTTGACGCCCACCTCAAGGAGCACCTCAACACCCACCTTGACGATCACCTCGACGCCCACCTCAACGCCCACCTTGATGATCACCTCAAGGATCACCTTGACACCCACATCAACGCCCACCTTGATGCCCACCTTGATGATCACCTTGACTCCCACCTCGACACCCACCTCGATGATCACCTCAACGCCCACCTTGATACGCACCTTGACCCCCACCTCAACGATCACCTCAAGGATCACCTTGACGCCCACCTCAACGCCCACCTCAAGGAGCACCTCAACGCCCACCTTGATGATCACCTTGAGGCTCACCGTGATGCCCACCCCAAGGACCACCTCGATGCCCACCTCGCTCCCACGTGCCCGCCTTGCCGCCCCGGTGCCACCCAGCCCCGGCCCCCCGGCGCCCCCCGGCGCCCCCCTACCCGTCCACTCGGGGGGGCACTGGCAGTTGTAGGTGTTGACCCCGTCCACGCAGGTGCCCCCGTGGAGACACTTGTGCCCGGGGCAATCGTCCACGTTGGTCTCGCAGGTGGGACCCTCAAAGCCTTGGGGGGCACCCGGGGGTGGGGGGGGGTCAGGGTCTGGCCAGGGACCCCCCCCACCCACGCCCGGGACCCCCCCACTCATGACAGGGGCACCCCCACCCCACCGGCACCCTGGACCCCCCAAACCCATCACCAGGGAGCTCCACAGATGCCGGGGTGATGGGTGACAAGGACCCCCCACCCAGTCCCAGGGACACCTCAGGGTCCCCCACCCAGTGCTAGGGACCCCCCACCCAGTGCTAGGGACCCCTCAGGGACCCCCACCCAGTCCCAGGGGCACCTCAGGGACCCCCACCCAGTCCCAGGGACCCCCCACCCAGTGCTAGGGACCCCTCAGGGACCCCCACTCAGTCCCAGGACCCCCACCCAGTGCCAGGGATCCCTCAGGGACCCCCACCCAGTGCCAGGGACCCCCCACCCAGAGCCAGGGATCCCTCAGGGACCCCCACCCAGTGCCAGGGACCCCCCGCAGCCCACCCCCCCCCAGCAGCACCCATGGGTGCCGGCACCCACCGGGGAGGCAGGCGCAGTCGAAGGTCCCCTCCCCCAGCTGGCGGCAGGTGCCCCCGTTCAGGCAGGGGGAGGGGGCGCAGGGGGGGGAGGGGGGCGTCTCCAGGGGGGTGCAGTCAGGACCTGGGTGGGGGAGGGGTGCCCCCATGATGGGGGCGGGGGGGGGTTGGGTGCTGTTAAGTGAGGGCTGGGGGGATTTTGGGCACCCACGGGTGCCCATCTCAGCCACCGGCAACACCCCCACCCCATGGGACACCCCCCTCCCCAACCATGGGACCCGCACCCCATGGGACCCCCACCCACCCATGGGACCCTCACCCCGTGGGACCCCCACCCACAGCCCCCCCACCCCATGGCAACCCCTCCACCCACTCCTGAGGCCCTCCCCCATGACGACCCCCCCCACCCATGGGACCCTCCCCACTCCAACGGACCCTCCCCCCATGGGCTCCCCCACCCCATTGGGACCCCCCCCACCCATGGGACCCTCCCCCCTGAGGACCCCCATCATGGGAACCCCCACCCATGTCCCCCCCCACCCCATAGAACACGCCACCTCTGAGCTCCCCCCCCCATGGGCCGCCCCACCCCCCACCCATGGGACCCTCCCCACTCCAATGGACCCCCCTCCATGGGCCCCCCCACCCCCCCCATGGGACCCCCACTCACGGCGGGTGCCCGGGGGGCAGAGGCAGCGGGGGCGCAGGGTGCCCTGGCGCAGGGTGCTCTGGCAGAGCCCCCCGGGGGGGCAGGGCGAGGGGGTGCAGGGGTCCCGCAGCTGGCACCGCTCCCCCAGCGCCCCCGGCTGGCACCTGCCGGACAGCACCCATGGGAGACCCACAGCACCTTGGGAGACCCCCGGCACGCAGGGGAGCACCCCAGCACCCATGGGAGACCCCCGGCACGCAGGGGAGCACCCCAGCACCCATGGGAGACCCCCGGCACCCAGGGGAGCACCCCAGCACCCATGGGAGACCCCCGGCACCCAGGGACCCACCCAGCACCCATGGGAGACCCCCGGCACCCAGGGGAGCACCCCAGCACCCATGGGAGACCCCCGGCACCCAGGGACCCACCCAGCACCTTGGGAGACCCCTGGCACCCAGGGGAGCACCCCAACACCCATGGGAGACCCCCGGCACCCAGGGACCCCCACAGCACCCATGGGAGACCCCCGGCACGCAGGGGAGAGCCCCAGCACCCACGGGACCCCCACAGCACCTTGGGAGACCCCCGGCACCCAGGGGAGCACCCCAGCACCCATGGGAGACCCCTGGCACCCAGGGGAGACCCCCGGCACCCAGGGGACCCCCACAGCACCCATGGGAGACCCCCGGCACGCAGGGGAGACCCCCGGCACGCAGGGGAGAGCCCCAGCACCCACGGGACCCCCACAGCACCCATGGGAGACCCCCGGCACCCAGGGGAGACCCCCAGCACCTGTGGGACCCCAGTTGCACCCCAGCCACCCTTGTGCCACCCATGGGACCCCCACGCTGCCCCCCAGGAGCCCCCCCCCCCCAACCCGGCTGCTCCCCAAGTGCGGGGTGGTCCCATGGGTGCCCCCCCAGTGGGGTCTCCCCCTCCCCCCCCCGCCCCGAGGGTCACACGGGCTGGGGGGAGGGGCAGGGTGCCAGGGCTGCTCCCTGCCCCCCCCCGGGGGAACCCAGGCGTCGGGGCGGGGTGGGGGTGGGGCGGGGGGGGCACCCTGGGAACGTGGCCCCGGGCAGGCTCCCACGGCCCCCCCTCCCCCCCCCGCCCTGCCCGGGCAGGCAGCACCCTGCCTGCACCCACGGGCAGCGCCGCGGCGGGGGGGCGCCCGGGGGCCCCGCCCGTCTGGGGGTGCGGGGGGGGGCTATGGGTGCCCTGGGGGGGGGCTATGGGGTGCTGGCAGGTTCTATGGGTGTCCGGGGGGGTGGTTATGGGGTGCTGGGCGGGGGACTATGGGTGTCTGGGGCAGGGTTATGGGGTGCTGGGGCGGGGCTATGGGTGCCCTGGGGGGGGGCTATGGGGTGCTGGCAGGTTCTATGGGTGTCCGGGGGGGTGGTTATGGGGTGCTGGGCGGGGGACTATGGGTGTCTGGGGCAGGGTTATGGGGTGCTGGGGTGGGGCTATGCATGCCCTGAGGGGGGGCTATGGGGTGCTGGCAGGTTCTATGGGTGTCTGGGGGGGGTGGGTTATGGGGTGCTGGGCGGGGGGGGTTATGGGTGTCCAGGGGGGTGGGGGGTGGGTGCTGGGGCGGGGCTATGGGTGCCCTGAGGGGGGGCTATGGGGTGCTGGGAGGGGGCTATGGGTGTCCTGGGCGGGGTTATGGGGTGCTGGGGGGGGTTTATGGGGTGCCCTGGTCGGGGTTATGGGGTGTCCTGGGGGGGTATTGTGGGTGCCTTGGGGACAGATATGGGGCAGTGGTGGGTGCTATAGGGTGCGGGGGGGGGTGGTGCTATGGGGCAGGGGGTGCTATGGGGGGGGCGGATTATGGGTGCCATGGGGGGGGCCTATGGGGTGCCCTGGGCGAGAGGGGGAGAGGAATTGGGGGGGCTCCCCTGAGGGGGTGGGAGGGGCACCCATGGGTGGGGGGGGGGTGTCACTCACAGGCAGGTGGGCCGGCCTTGGGGGTCCAGCACGCAGAGCCCCCCATTCTCGCAGGGCGGCGCCCCCTCGGGGCACGGCAGCACTGGGGGGGGATGGGGGGGTCAGCCCCACAGCACCCCCCTGCCCGCCCCACGGATCGCCCTGCCCCACAGCTCCCCTGCTGACCGATGGAGCTCATCCCGCCCCATAGATCCCCCTTGCGCTATAGATCCCCTGCCCCACACATCCCTGCCCCCAAGTCTCCATCCCTGCCCCCCATCCCCAGTTCCTGCCCCCATTCCTGCCCCCCAACTGGCCGCCCCACACATCCCTGCCCCACACATCCCTTCCCCCCAAGTCTCCATCCCTGCCCCCCATCCCCAATTCCTGCCCCCCAACCACCTGCCCCAGAGCCCTGCCCCCCAACTGGCCGCCCCACACATCCCTGCCCCACGGCCCCCCATTACAGCCCCCCAACCCCCGTTACTGCCCCACACGTCCCAGCCCCCCAACTACCTCCCCCCCAACCAGCCCCCCCCAGCCCCACATGCTGTCCCCCAACCCAGCCTCCTGGGCCCCGCCGTGGGGCCGGGACCCCCCAGCAGGCTGGGGACCACCCGCCCTGTCCCCCCCCACCTCCCCCCACCCGAGGGACCCAGGCGTCCGGGCCCCAAGGCCGTGGGAACAGCGGGGGAGGGGCACTTGGGGGTCACGCGGGGTCACCCACGTCACCCATCCCTCCCCCCCCCATAGCAGGGAGGGGGCACCCACCCATCCCCCACCCCCAGCCAGGCTCCTTGCGGGGGCGGGGGGGGGGGAGGGGGGGGGCGCCCGGACCCCTGGGTCCCTTGCCCCGAGCACCCCTGGGTGGGTGCGGGGAGGGGGAGGGGCTGCCGAGGGTGGGGGAGGGGGTGAGCGGGAGGGCGCCGGACACGCGTGGCCCTGACCGGGGGGGCGGGGGGGGGGGGCGTGAGGTGCACCCGCGCCCCGTGCTCGTGCCTTGCACGCTCCCTGCACCCCGTCCTCGTGCGTCGCACGCTCCCTGCGCCCTCGCAGCACGCTGCGCTCCTGCCTTGCACGCTTACCACAGCCTGTGCTCGTGCCTTGCACGCTCACCGCACCCCGTGCTCGTGCCTTGCACGCTGCCTGCATGCTCTGCTCGTGCCTTGCACGCTCACCGCACCCCGTGCTCGTGCATTGCACGCTCCCTGCCTGCTGCGCTTGTGCATTGCACGCTCACTACACGGTCTCTGCACCCCGTGCTTGTGCCTTGCACGCTCCCTGCACACCATGCTCATGCCTTGCACGCTGCCTGCATGCTCTGCTCGTGCCTTGCACGCTCACCACACCCCATGCTCGTGCCTTGCACGCTCCCTGCACCCCGTTCTCGTGCGTCGCACGCTCCCTGCGCCCTTGCAGCACGCTGCGCTCCTGCCTTGCACGCTTACCACAGCCTGTGCTCGTGCCTTGCACGCTCACCACACCCCGTGCTCGTGCATTGCACGCTGCCTGCACCCCATGTCTGTGCCTTGCACGCTCCCTGCCTGCTCTGCTCATGCCTTGCACACTCACTACACGCTCTCTGCACCCCGTGCTTGTGCATTGCACACTCCCTGCACGCCGTGCTCGTGCCTTGCACGCTGCCTGCATGCTCTGCTCGTGCCTTGCACGCTCACCGCACCCCGTGCTCGTGCATTGCACACTCCCTGCACTCCATGTCTGTGCCTTGCACACTCCCTGCCTGCTGCGCTTGTGCATTGCACGCTCACTACGCGCTCCCTGCACCCCGTGCTTGTGTTTCACACTCCCTGCACCCCGTGTTTGAGTCGCTCGCTCGCTGCCCCCCCCCCCCCCGTGCTCGTGCGTCGCACGTGTCGTCCCCCCCCCCAGGAGCCAGGGCCGTTGCACACCCAGTGCACACGTGGGGTGTCCCCCCCCCCCATTGCACCCCCCGACCCACCCCACTGCACCCCCGGATCGCTGCACCCCGCTGGGGGGGGCACCCCAAAGTGCCGGCACCCCCACAAGGGGCTCTGCACCACCCCCAAAGGCTGCCAGGCACCCCAAAACCCCTGCGCCCCCCCCGGGGCACCCCCAAACCCCTGCACCCCCCCGGGCACCCCAAAACCCCTGCACCCCCCCCGGGCACCCCCAAACCCCTGCACCCCCCCGGGCACCCCCAAATCGCTGCACCCTCCCAGGGCACCCCCAAACCCCTGCACCCCCCCCGGGCACCCCCAAACCCCTGCACCCTCCCAGGGCACCCCCAAACCCCTGCACCCCCCCCGGGCACCCCCAAACCCCTGCACCCCCCCGGGCACCCCAAAACCCCTGCACCCCCCCCGGGCACCCCCAAACCCCTGCACCCCCCCGGGGCACCCCCAAACCCCTGCACCCCCCCGGGCACCCCAAAACCCCTGCACCCCCCCCGGGCACCCCCAAACCCCTGCACCCCCCCGGGCACCCCCAAATCGCTGCACCCTCCCAGGGCACCCCCAAACCCCTGCACCCCCCCGGGCACCCCCAAATCGCTGCACCCTCCCAGGGCACCCCCAAACCCCTGCACCCCCCCGGGCACCCCCAAATCGCTGCACCCCCCCGGGGCACCCCAAAACCCCTGCACCCTCCCAGGGCACCCCCAAACCCCTGCACCCCCCCAGGGCACCCCCAAATCGCTGCACCCCCCCAGGGCACCCCCAAATCGCTGCACGCACCGCAGGGCGCTGCACCCCCAAAGTCACTGCGACCCCCCCCAAATCCCTGCACCCCCAAACCCCCCCTGCCCCCCACAAATTACCGCCCCCCCCAACCCCCGCATGCTCCGGGGGGGGAGGGGCTGCACCCCCAAACCCGGGGCACCCCCAAATCCCTCCTTGCAACGTGAGGCAGAGCAGCAACACCCCCCCCAGTCCTCGCCCCTCACCCCCCCCGAGGGGGCTGCCCCCCCCCCCCAATCCCAGCGTGCACCGCGGGGCACACCAGCCCCCCCCCCCAAACCCCCGCACCCCCAAATCGCTGCCCCCCCCCCCCTTTTCCCCTCCCCCCAGCCCCGTTCCCACGGCCCGGCCCCTCCCCCCGCCACGGCCCCCCCCCCCCGGCCCCTCCCCCCCGCCCGGCCCCGCGTTCCCACGGTCCCGCCAACCCCCCCCTTCCCCCCCCCGGCACCGGGGTCTCCCCCCTCCCCCCACCCCCCAAAACCCGGTCCCGGTCCCCCCCCCCCGCCCCCCGCCCCTCCCCCACCTTCCCACGGCTCCCGCTCCCCCCGCCCATCCCCCCGCCCGGTCCCGGGGCCGGCCCCCCCCCCCCCCCGACCCGGTTGGGCCCGGTTGAGCCCAGTTGAGCCCGGTTGGCCCCGGCTTAGTCCACTTGGGCCCGGTTTAGCCCCGGTTTAGTCCCGGTTCCGCCCCTCCCCCCCTCGGCCCCTCTCTCCAAACTTTTTCCGCGCCGCCAAAGTGCGGCCGCGCCGCCCCTCCCCCACCCCGGGACCCACCGGGATCAAGCGGGACTAAACCGGGACTAAACCGCGTCCGACCGGGCCCACCGGGACCGCTCCGCCCCCCCGAACCCCCCAGGCCCGGTTCGGGTCGGTCTCGGGGGAGAAAAAGCTGCCTCCGACCCCCTCCAGCCCGATTCGGTTAAGCTCGGCTTAGCTCGGTCCGGTTGGGCTGAGCTCGGCTCGGTCCTGAATGCTCGCGGTCCCGCCCCGGCTCGGTTCGGCTCAGCTCAGCTCAGCCCGACTTAGTTCGTCCCGGTTCGGCTCGGTTTAGCTCGGCTCAGCTCGGTCCGACTGAGCCCGGTTCGGCTCAGCTCGGCTCAGTTCGTCTTGGCTTAGCTCGGCTCGGCTCGGTTCGTCCCGGCTCAGCCCGGTTCGGCCCGACTTAGCTCAACGCGGCCCGGTTCGGCTCGGCTCAGCTCTACTGGGCTCAGCACGGCTTAACTCGACCCGGCTCAGCTCGACTCGACTCGGCTTAGCTCCGTTCATCTCCACTCGGCTCGATTAGTCCCGACTCAGCCCAGTTCACCCAGGTTCGCCTCAGCTTGGCTTAGTTGGGCTCAGCTCGACCCAGCTCGGCTCGGTTCGGCTTAGTTGGGCTCAGCTCGACCCAGTTCAGCTCAGTTCGGCTTAGTTTGGCTCAGCTCGACCCAGTTCAGCTCAGTTCGGCTTAGTTTGGCTCAGCTCGACCCAGTTCAGCTCAGTTCGGCTTAGTTGGGCTCAGATCGACCCAGCTCAACTTAACTCCGCTCAGCTCAGCCCCAGACCCCCCCTTGCCTCCCCAGTCACCCCCGACCCGTTACTCCCATCCCAGTTAGTCCCGATTTAGTTAGTCCGGACCCGCTTAAACCCGGTTCCCCCCGGTCCGCGCTCACCTGCGGCCGCTCCGAGTCGCAGCAGCAGCAGCAGCAGCAGCACCGGGGCCCCCCCCGGGCGCCCCCCCCGCCCCGGGGCCCCCCCCGGGACCCCCCCCCGGCCCATGGCGGCAGCTGGGCCCGGCCTAGCCCGGCCCGGCCCAGCCCGGCCCGGCTCAGCCCCGCTCCGGCCCCGCCAGACGGAGCCGCCGACCCGCCGGTACCGGGGACACGCCCACCCCACCCCCGGCCACGCCCACGGGGCGGAGACGATGGGGCGGGACACGCCCACAGGGACACGCCCGACACGCCCCGTCGGAGCCGGTTCGGGCCCGGGAAGGGGTGGGTGGACCCACATCTGGGTGCTCAGCCCCACAGCGCCCCACAACTGGGTGCTCTGCCCCACAGCACCCTACATGTGGGGGGCTCAGCCCCACGGCTCCCACCTTGGGGGTGCTCAGCCCCACAGCAACCCCCACATCTGGGTGCTCAGCCCCCCCGCCCCCCACACCTGGGTGCTCCCCCCCCCCCCGCCCGCCCCTGCCCTCCCTGGGCCCCCGGCCCGGCCGCCTGGGTGCCTCCAGGGTGGGGGAGGGGCGTGCAGCTGTTGCCCACCCCCCCCTTCCCCCCCTCCCCCCCCTCCCCCTCCCCCTCGCAGCAGCTGCAGGGCCCGGCGCCAGCGCGGGGGCCCCGAAAGGGGGGTCCCCCCACCCCCACCCCCACCCCCACCCCCTCCCCGCCCCCTCCAGGAGGGACCGGGGCGGCCGGGCACGGCCCCGCCCCCACCCCGGCGGGTTTTTCTGGTTCTGCCCCTCCCCCACCCCCCACCACCCCCCCCCCAAAAAAAAGTCGCTTGGGAACATTCCTGTGGCTCGGCTGGCGCTGGCACCCATGGGTGCTGGGACGGGCACTCGGGGACTGGCGCTGGCACCCATGGGGGCTGGGACGGGCACCTCAGGGACTGGCGCTGGCACCCATGGGTGCTGGGACGGGCACCTCAGGGACTGGCGCTGGCACCCATGAGTGCTGGGGCGGGCACCTCAGGGACTGGCGCTGGCACCCATGGGTGCTGGGATGGGCACTCAGGGACTGGCGCTGGCACCCATGGGTGCTGGGACGGGCACCTCAGGGACTGGTGCTGGCACCCATGGGTGCTGGGACGGGCACCTCAGGGACTGGCGCTGGCACCCATGGGTGCTGGGATGGGCACTCAGGGACTGGCGCTGGCACCCATGGGTGCTGGGACGGGCACCTCAGGGACTGGTGCTGGCACCCATGGGTGCTGGGATGGGCACTCAGGGACTGGCGCTGGCACCCATGGGTGCTGGGACGGGCACCTCAGGGACTGGCGCTGGCACCCATGGGTGCTGGGATGGGCACTCGGGGACTGGCGCTGGCACCCATGGGTGCCGGGACGGGCACTCGGGGACTGGCGCTGGCACCCATGGGGGCTGGGACGGGCACTCGGGGACTGGCGCTGGCACCCATGGGGGCTGGGACGGGCACCTCAGGGACTGGCGCTGGCACCCATGGGTGCTGGGACGGGCACCTCAGGGACTGGCCCTGGCACCCATGGGTGCTGGGACGGGCACTCGGGGACTGGCGCTGGCACCCATGGGTGCTGGGACGGGCACCTCAGGGACTGGCCCTGGCACCCATGGGTGCTGGGACGGGCACCTCAGGGACTGGCTCTGGCACCCATGGGTGCTGGGACGGGCACCTCAGGGACTGGCCCTGGCACCCATGGGTGCTGGGACGGGCACTCGGGGACTGGCGCTGGCACCCATGGGTGCTGGGACGGGCACCCGGGTCTGGCACTGGCACCCATGGGTGCTGGGACGGGCACACGGGGACTGGCACTGGCACCCATGGGTGCTGGGACGGGCACCCGGGGACTGGCGCTGGCACCCATGGGGGCTGGGACGGGCACCCGGGGACTGGCGCTGGCACCCGTGGGTGCTGGGACGGGCACTCGGGGACTGGCGCTGGCACCCATGGGGGCTGGGACGGGCACTCGGGGACTGGCGCTGGCACCCATGGGTGCTGGGACGGGCACTCGGGGACTGGCGCTGGCACCCATGGGTGCTGGGACGGGCACTCGGGGACTGGCGCTGGCACCCATGGGGGCTGGGACGGGCACCCGGGGACTGGCGCTGGCACCCATGGGGGCTGGGACGGGCACCTCAGGGACTGGCCCTGGCACCCATGGGTGCTGGGACGGGCACTCGGGGACTGGCGCTGGCACCCATGGGTGCTGGGATGGGCACCTCAGGGACTGGCGCTGGCACCCATGGGTGCTGGGACGGGCACCTCAGGGACCGGCGCTGGCACCCATGGGTGCTGGGACGGGCACTCAGGGACTGGCGCTGGCACCCATGGGGGCTGGGACGGGCACCCGGGTCTGGCGCTGGCACCCATGGGTGCTGGGACGGGCACCTCAGGGACTGGCCCTGGCACCCATGGGTGCTGGGATGGGCACTCGGGGACTGGCGCTGGCACCCATGGGGGCTGGGACGGGCACACGGGGACTGGCACTGGCACCCATGGGTGCTGGGATGGGCACTCGGGGACTGGCGCTGGCACCCATGGGGGCTGGGACAGGCACACAGGGACTGGCGCTGGCACCCATGGGTGCTGGGACGGGCACCTCAGGGACTGGCGCTGGCACCCATGGGGGCTGGGATGGGCACTCGGGGACTGGCGCTGGCACCCGTGGGTGCTGGGACGGGCACCTCAGGGACTGGCTCTGGCACCCATGGGTGCTGGGACGGGCACTCGGGGACTGGCGCTGGCACCCATGGGTGCTGGGACGGGCACTCAGGGACTGGCGCTGGCACCCATGGGTGCTGGGACGGGCACCTCAGGGACTGGCGCTGGCACCCATGGGTGCTGGGACGGGCACCTCAGGGACTGGCGCTGGCACCCATGGGTGCTGGGACGGGCACTCGGGGACTGGCGCTGGCACCCATGGGGGCTGGGACGGGCACCTCAGGGACTGGCGCTGGCACCCGTGGGTGCTGGGACGGGCACCCGGGACTGGCGCTGGCACCCATGGGTGCTGGGACGGGCACCTCAGGGACTGGCGCTGGCACCCATGGGTGCTGGGACGGGCACCTCAGGGACTGGCTCTGGCACCCATGGGTGCTGGGACGGGCACTCAGGGACTGGCGCTGGCACCCATGGGTGCTGGGACGGGCACCCGGGGACTGGCGCTGGCACCCATGGGTGCTGGGACGGGCACCTCAGGGACTGGCGCTGGCACCCATGGGTGCTGGGACGGGCACACAGGGACTGGCGCTGGCACCCATGGGTGCTGGGACGGGCACCTCAGGGACTGGCGCTGGCACCCGTGGGGGCTGGGACGGGCACCCGGGGACTGGCGCTGGCACCCATGGGTGCTGGGACGGGCACCTCAGGGACTGGCGCTGGCACCCATGGGGGCTGGGACGGGCACTCGGGGACTGGCGCTGGCACCCATGGGTGCTGGGACGGGCACTCGGGGACTGGCGCTGGCACCCATGGGGGCTGGGACGGGCACTCGGGGACTGGCGCTGGCACCACCATAAGGTGGGGGAGGGGTGTCCCCGAGCATCCCCTCCCCCAACAGCACCCAACGCCGCTGACACCCAACTTTATTCAAGGCACTTGGGAACAGACGGTGCCGGGACCCCTCCAGATGTGGGGGGGGAGGGGTCACCATACAGATGTTGGGGTCCCCCCCGGGGCATGGGGTCCCCACCCACCCCGACGCTGGGATCCCCACTCTCCCACCCCGGTCCCCAGCAGATGTTGGGGTCCCCACGTAACTACCAGGGCCCCCACCCAGATGTGGGGCCCTCACCCAGATGTTGGTGGTCCCCACCCAGACGTTGGGTCCTCCCCAGATGTTGACCCCCCCCTCCAACCCCTCTCCCACCCCATCCTTCCCCCCCCGCCCCCCCCCCCCCAAGCTGCGGGGCACCCATGGGTGCTGCTAGGGGTGGTGGTCGTCGGCCCCCAGGAAGTCGGCCATGAGGCGGGCGAGGGGGCGGGGCTGGTCCTCGGGCAGCCAATGGCTGGCGCCGGGCAGCAGGCAGAGGCGGGCGCTGGGCCGCAGGCAGCGGTGCAGGCAGGGCGCCAGGCGGGGGTCCAGGAAGGCGTCGTGGGTGCCCCACAGCAGGAGGGTGGGGAGCGGGGGGGGCTCGCGGGGGATCGGGGTGTCGCTGGAGGGGGGTGGGGGTGGGGGTGAGGGGGGGCAACCAAGGGGGAGGGGGGACCCCCAATGAGGGCACCCTAAATATGATCATCCCACACGGGAGCACCCAACCCAAGAGCACCCAACTGGACCACCCTAACAAGACCCCACCCCCCCCAGCACCCAACCAGGAGCACCCAACTCACAACACCCAACTCAAGAGCAGCCAACCAAGACCACCCCAGTGACACCACCACCACCAGCACCAGCACCCAACTGGGACCACCCAACCGGGACCACCCTAACAAGACCCCACCCCCCCAGCACCCAACTGGGAGCACCCAACCCACAACATCCAACTCAACAGCAGCCAACCAAGACCACCCCAGTGACACCACCACCACCAGCAGCACCCAACCGGGAGCACCCAACCCAAGAACACCCAACTGGGACCACCCCAACGAGACCCCCACCCCCCAGCACCCAACTGGGACCACCCAACCCAACAGCACCCAACTGGGACCACCCCAACGAGACCCCCACCACCATCAAC
The DNA here is from genome assembly GCF_963921805.1 of Phalacrocorax carbo. Classification (NCBI taxonomy): domain Eukaryota; kingdom Metazoa; phylum Chordata; class Aves; order Suliformes; family Phalacrocoracidae; genus Phalacrocorax; species Phalacrocorax carbo. Next base: position 1,468,827 of record NC_087542.1, on the reverse strand, counting down.
ACCCAACTGGTAGCACCCAACCCAAGAACACCCAACTGGGACCACCCAACCCAACAGCACCCAACTGGGACCACCTCAACTAGACCCCCACCACCAGCTCCACCCAACTGGGACCACCCAACCCAAGAACACCCAACTGGGACCACCCAACCCAACAGCACCCAACTGGGACCACCTCAACTAGACCCCCACCACCAGCTCCACCCAACTGGGACTACCCAACCCAAGAACACCCAACTGGGAGCACCCAACCCAAGAACACCCAACTGGAACCACCCCAACTAGACCCCCACCACCAGCTCCACCCAACTGGGACCACCCAACCCAAGAACACCCAACCGGGACCACCCCAACGAGACCACCACCACCATCAACACCCAACTGGTAGCACCCAACCCAAGAACACCCAACTGGAATCACCCTAACAAGATCCCCACCACCAGCTGCACCCCACTGGCAGCACCCAACCCAAGAGCGCCCAACCATGGCACCCAGGGGTGTGTCCCCCCAGGCCCCACCCACCGGAAGAGGTTGCGGTAGTAGTGGATGGGGGGCGTCAGCGCCCCGGGCTGGGAGAGGCTGTAGAGGTAGGCGTCCACCTCCTGCGCCGAGAGCCGCCGCGCCGGGTTCTCGATCCCCGTCCAAGGCCCCGTCAGGATGGTCTTCAGCAGCTACGGGGCCACCAATGAGGAGGGGAGGTCTGGGTGATGTCATCACCCCGAAAACCTGCCGCCAAGGGACCTCGCTCCACCCCTCGGGGCGGGTGCCCCTCCCCAAAGCGGGCCTCGAGGAGCTTCTTGGGTTGGGGAGGGGCAGAAGGTGGCGCGGAGCATCTGAGGGGACGAGGTGGGGACGCGGGGTGACGTGGGGACGCGGGGTGACGTGGGGACACGGGGTGATGTGGGGACACGGGGTGATGTGGGGACACGGGGACAAGGTGGGGACACAGGGTGACGTGGGAACACGGGGTGATGTGGGGACACAGGGTGATGTGGGGACACGGGGACGAGGTGGGACATGGGGACGAGGTAGGACATGGGGACGAGGTGGGGACATGGGGACAAGGTGGGACATGGAGGCGAGGTGGGGACATGGGGACGAGGTGGGACATGGAGGCAAGGTGGGGACATGGAGGCGAGGTGGGGACATGGGGACGAGGAGGGACACGGGGACGAGGAGGGACACGGGGACGAGGAGGGACACGGGGACGAGGTGGGGACACGGGGACGAGGTGGGGACATGGGGACAAGGTGGGACATGGAGGCGAGGTGGGGACATGGAGGCGAGGTGGGGACATGGGGACGAGGAGGGACACGGGGACGAGGTGGGGACATGGAGATGAGGTGGGGACATGGGGACGAGGTGGGGACACGGGGACGAGGTGGGGACATGGGGATGAGGTGGGACATGGGGACAAGGTGGGACATGGGGACAAGGTGGGGACAAGGTGGGACACGGGGACAAGGTGGGGACATGGGGACGAGGTGGGACACGGGGATGAGGTGGGACACGGGGACAAGGTGGGACATGGGGACGAGGTGGGGACATGGGGATGACATGGGGACAAGGTGGGGACATGGGGACGAGGTGGGACACGGGGATGAGGTGGGACACGGGGACAAGGTGGGACATGGGGACGAGGTGGGGACATGGGGATGACATGGGGACAAGGTGGGGACATGGGGACGAGGTGGGACACGGGGACGAGGTGGGACACGGGGATGAGGTGGGACATGGGGACGAGGTGGGGACATGGGGACAAGGTGGGGACATGGGGACGAGGTGGGACACGGGGACGAGGTGGGACACGGGGATGAGGTGGGACATGGGGACGAGGTGGGGACATGGGGACGAGGTGGGACATGGGGACAAGGTGGGGACATGGGGACGAGGTGGGACACGGGGACAAGGTGGGGACATGGGGACGAGGTGGGGACATGGGGACGAGGTAGGACATGGGGACAAGGAGGGAACATGGAGATGAGGTGGGACACGGGGACGAGGTGGGGACATGGGGATGAAGAGGGACACGGGGATGAGGTGGGGACATGGGGACGAGGTGGGACATGGGGTGACATGGGGACATGGGGACAAGGTGGGACACGGGGATGACATGGGGACAAGGTGGGGACACGGGGACGAGGTGGGACACGGGGACGAGGTGGGACACGGGGACGACGTGGCGATGGGGCCTCACCTCAAAGTCAGCCAAGGAGAGGAGGAGCTCGGGCAGCCAGGGCAGCTGGAAGAGGAAGACGTAGCTGGAGCGGAGGAGCTGGGAGGGGTGGCAGGCGGCGAAACCTGCGCCGGGAGAGGGGCACCCGTGTCAGCGGCCCCCGCCGGGGGCACCCAAACCCGGCCGCGGGGCGGGGGCGGCGCCTGCTGGTGCCGCCACCAGAGATGGCACCTGATGGTGCAGCCGTGAGAGAGGGCACCCGATGGCATGGCCGCTGGAGACGGCACCCAATAGGGTGGTCAGAAGAGATGGCACCCAACGGCATGGTCATCAGGTGGCACCCAACAGAGAGGCCATTGGAGATGGCACCCAACGGCACGGCCATAGTTGGGACCCAATGACACGGCCGTGAAAGATGGCACCCAATTGCATGGCCGTGAAAGATGGCACCCAATGGCACGGCCATGAGATGGTACCTAATGGCCTGGTCATAAGAGGTGTCACCCAACGGCACGGCCATGAGATGGCACCCAATGGCACGGCCATAGTTGGCACCCAGTGACATGGCCATTGGAGCTGGCACCATGGTGGCATGGGACAGCCATGGAGATGGCACCCAACAGCATGGCCATGAGGTGTCACCCAATGGCATGGTCATGAGAGAGGGCACCCAATGGCACTGTGGTGGCATGGGACAGCCGTGGCAATACCATCCAATGGCATGGCCATGAGATGGCACCTGATGGCACCCAATAGCATGGCCATGAGATGGCACCCAATGGTACGGCCATGAGATGGCACCTGATGGCATGGCCATGAGATGGCACCCAACGGTATGGCCATGAGATGGCACCCAACAGTACGGCCATGAGACGGCACCCGATGGCATGGCCCTGAGACGGCACCCAACAGTACGGCCATGAGATGGCACCCAACAGTACGGCCATGAGATGGCACCCGATGGCATGGCCATGAGATGGCACCCAACGGTATGGCCATGAGATGGCACCCAACAGTACGGCCATGAGATGGCACCCAACGGTACGGCCATGAGACGGCACCCGATGGCATGGCCCTGAGATGGCACCCAACGGTACGGCCATGAGATGGCACCCAATGGTACGGCCATGAGATGGCACCTGATGGCATGGCCCTGAGATGGCACCCAACGGTACGGCCATGAGACGGCACCCAACGGTACGGCCATGCCGGACGCCACCGATGCCGCCACAGCGGCACGTCACAGCCACGAGAGCTCCCCCGTGCCGCGCCCCACCACCACACACGGCGCCACCTCCGCGACCGCCGGCACCCAACCCCGGCGCAGCCACCCGCTGCCCGCGGACCCCGCCGGTACCTGCCACGACGGCCCGGTGAGGAGCACCCATGACGACCAACTTCTCCACCATGGTCGGGTGACTTGCGGCGAACTCCCACGCGAGAAGCCCTCCCCAGTCGTGTCCCACCAAGATACACTTGGGCGCGGCCGCGGTGGCGCCGGTGGCCGATGTCACCTCCCCCTGCCCGTCGGGTGTCCCCAGGGCCTCGATGACCTGGCGGACGTCATCCAGGAGAACCTCCAATCGGTAGCTGTCTTTCTCCGGTGGCTTCTCGGAGGCTCCGTAACCGCGAAGGTCCAAGGCCGCCACCCGGTACGTGGTGCCGAATTCCTGCAGCAGGTGCCTCCAGCAGAACCTTGGCGGGGGGGGGGGGGGGGGGAGGAAGGTGATGGCGATGGTGACGGTGACACCAGGGCGGCGGGGAGGGGTGTCACAACCCCCCCACTCCGGTCCCCGCCCTTGGTGACACCCACCAATTTTGGGGGAAACCGTGGAGGAGGAGCATCAGCGGGGCCGTGGGGGGGCCGCGGGTGACATAGTGGAGCCGCAGCCCCGAGTCCTGGGAGGGGGTGGGGGTCAGTGGGGTGCCTCCACCCCAAAACCAACCCCCCCCGCCCAGAACCCCCCACCCAGAACCCCAGACTCCCCCCCCAGGTCACATGGAGCCCCCCCCCCAGTTGTCTCACCAGTAGGTCCCCACGGAGCAGCTTGGCCCCCCCCACCTGCCCCGCCCCCCCCATTTCCCTGCTGACCCCCCCCAGCCCCCCCAAAGCCTCCCCAAGACCCTACAAAAGCCCCCACTCAGAGTCCCCCAACACCCCCCTGAAATCCAAGCCCACCCCAGGGACCCCCCCCCCAATCCTCCCTAGAGACCCCAGGACCGCCCCCCCCGCCCCCCCCCACCTCCCCCCGAGGCTACTCAGGACTCCCTGAACATCCCAAAAGCTGCCCCCCCCCCCCACTGCAGGACCCCCCCAAAATCGCCTGACCCCCAAAGCCCCCCCTGACACCCCAAGACCCACTCTGGGACCCCCCCGGCCCCCCCCAAGCCCCCTGAGCCTGCTACCCCCCCCCCCAAAGCACCCCAAGACCCTTCCAGGACCTCCAGGACTCCCCCAAGATTCCCCAAATCCTCCCCAGACCCCCCCAGGACCCCCTAAATACCCCTCCCGTGACCCCCAGGACTCTTAGGACCCCCCCAAAACCCCCCAAGTCCTAACACGTCCCTCCAGGACCCACCCCTGAAACCCCCAGGGCCCCCCTGGCCCCTCAAGACACCCCGCCCAGAAGCCCCCTGGACTCTCCAGACACCCCCGGGACCCCCCTGAGCCCCCCAGAATCTCTCAAATGCCCCCCCAGACAACCTCAGGATCCCACCCCAAGCCCCCCTTATTCCTCAAGACCCCCTTTGGGACCCCCTAGAATCACCTCAAAAGCCCCTCTGAGCCCTCAAGACCCTCCCAGGAGCTCCAGGACCCCCAAGACCCCCCCCTCCAAATCCTCCCCAAATTCCACCACAAACCCCCAAGACTCTCCCAAAAGCCCCCAAAACTGCCACCCAGGACCCCCCCAAACCTGCCCAGACCCCCCCTGCATCCCCCAAAAGTCCCTCTTGGGACCTCCAGGACCCACCCCCCCAGGACTCTTGGGACCCCCCAACACCCCCTGCCTGCAAAGTCCTCCCCCAACCTCCTCCCCCCCCCCAACCCCCAAGACCCCCCAGGACTCCCCTGATCCTTCTGAACACCCTAAAGATCCCCTCGAGACACCCTCAAGACCCCCCCAAGAGCCCTCCTGACCCCCAAGACACCTCCAGGACCCCCCGAAACTCTCAAAGCCCCCAAGACACCCTCAGGATCCCCCCCAAAGCGCCCTTTATTCCTCAAGACCCCCTCGAATCCCCCCCAAAGCCCCCCAACACATCCTCAAGACCCCCCAGAAGCCCCCCTGACCCCCAGGACCCCCCAAGACCCCCGCCAAAAGCCAACCCCAACCCCCAAGGCTCCCCCAGGTCCCCCGTGATCCCTCAGAACACCCCAAAAGCCCCCCAAGATGCCCTTAAGAGTCCCCCAAAAGCCCCCCTGACCCCCAAGACAGGCCCCAGGAGCCCCTAGAGACCCCCACCAAAAGCCCTCCCCAACCCCCAGGAGCCCCTGAGAGCTCTCCAAGACCCCCCACAGGACCCCCCAAAACCCTCCTAAAAACACCCCAAACCCACCCCCACATCCCACAAGGGCCCCCCAGGATCCCAAGCCCCCTGCCCCGAGCCCCCCCCAGGTGTCCCCCCCCACCCCCCCAACCTTGAGGTGCAGGTATCGGTGCTCCCCAAAAGTGCCATCGGCCAAGCCGGGGGGGGGCCGGTCCCTCACCCGCCACCAGAAGGTCCCTCGGGGTCCCCGGCGCAGCAGCACCCACAGCCCCCACAGCCCGTAGGCCACCCCTGCGGCCACCGCGGCCACCGTCACCCCGAGCCGGGCCACCAGGCGCCACAGGGCCAGCAGGAGCCGGGTGGGGGCCAGCAGCAGGGAGCAGAGGGACAGGAGCATGGCGGGGGGTGGGGCGGGTCACCTGGGGGGGGGCACGGTGTCACCTGGGTGGCCGTGGCAGCAGGGGGTGGGGTCCCTTCCCGGGGTGGCCCCAACACCAGGGTGTCCCTGGCACCGGGTGTCCCTGGCACAGGGTGTCCCTGGCACCAGGTGTCCCTGTCACTGGGTGTCCCTGGCACTGGGTGTCCCTGGCACTGGGTGTCCCTGTCACTGGGTGGCCCTGGCACTGGGTGTCCCTGGCACCGGGTGTCCCTGTCACCGGGTGGCCCTGTCACCGGGTGTCCCTGGCACTGGGTGTCCCTGTCACCGGGTGTCCCTGGCACAGGGTGTCCCTGTCACAGGGTGTCCACATCACCGGGTGTCCCTGACACCAGGGTGTCCCTGTCACCGGGTGTCCCTGTCACTGGGTGTCCCTGTCACTGGGTGACCCTGTCACTGGGTGTCCCTGGCACCAGGGTGTCCCCGTCACTGGGTGTCCCTGTCACTGGGTGTCCCTGGCACAAGGGTGTCCCTGTCACTGGGTGTCCCTGGCACTGGGTGTCCCTGTCACCGGGTGTCCCTGGCACTGGGTGACCCTGTCACTGGGTGTCCCTGTCACCGGGTGTCCCTGGCACTGGGTGACCCTGTCACTGGGTGTTCCTGTCACCGGGTGACCCTGTCACTGGGTGTCCCTGTCACCGGGTGTCCCTGGCACTGGGTGACCCTGTCACTGGGTGTTCCTGTCATCGGGTGTCCCTGGCACTGGGTGTCCCTGTCACCGGGTGTCCCTGTCACCGGGTGTCCCTGGCACTGGGTGACCCTGTCACCAGAGTGTCCCAACACCAGGGTGTCACTGTCACCTGCATGTCCTGCCCCCGGGGTGTCCCTGTCACGGTGGTCTCGCGACACTGGAGTGTCCCTGTCACGGGCTGTCCCTGTCATGGGTGGTCCCTGTCACGGGGGTGTCGCTACCGAGGGGGGTCCCGTCACCTGGGGGTCCCTGTCGCCGGGTGTCCCTGGCACAGGGTGTCCCTGGCACTGGGTGTCCCTGTCACCGGGTGTCCCAGACACCAGGGTGTCCCTGTCACTGGGTGTCCCTGTCACCGGGTGTCCCTGGCACAAGGGTGTCCCTGGCACAGGGTGTCCCTGGCACTGGGTGTCCCTGGCACAAGGGTGTCCCTGGCACAGGGTGTCCCTGTCACTGGGTGTCCCTGTCACCGGGTGTCCCTGTCACCGGGTGTCCCTGGCACTGGGTGTCCCTGTCACTGGGTGTCCCTGTCACCGGGTGTCCCTGGCACAGGGTGTCCCTGTCACTGGGTGTCCCTGTCACCGGGTGTCCCTGGCACTGGGTGTCCCTGTCACCGGGTGTCCCTGTCACTGGGTGTCCCTGGCACTGGGTGTCCCTGTCACCGGGTGTCCCTGTCACTGGGTGTCCCTGGCACTGGGTGACCCTGTCACCGGGTGTCCCTGTCACTGGGTGTCCCTGGCACTGGGTGTCCCTGTCACCGGGTGTCCCTGTCACTGGGTGTCCCTGGCACTGGGTGTCCCTGTCACCGGGTGTCCCTGTCACTGGGTGTCCCTGGCACTGGGTGACCCTGTCACCAGAGTGTCCCAACACCAGGGTGTCACTGTCACCTGCATGTCCTGCCCCCGGGGTGTCCCTGTCACGGTGGTCTTGCGACACTGGAGTGTCCCTGTCACGGGTGTCCCTGTCACAGGGGTGTCGCGACATTTGGGTGTCCCTGTCATGGGGGTCCCTGTCACGGGGGTGTCACGACATTAGGGTGTCCCTGTCACGGGGGTCCCTGTCACGGGGGTGTCGTGACACGGGGGTATCCCTGTCATGGGCTGTCCCTGTCACAGGGGGTCCCTGTCACGGGGGTGTCGCGACACTGGGGTGTCCCTGTCACGGGCTGTCCCTGTCATGGGTGGTCCCTGTCACGGGGGTGTCGCTACCGAGGGGGGTCCCGTCACCTGGGGGTCCCTGTCGCCGGGGGCCCCTCCCGGGCTGTCCCGTTACCTGGGGGTCCCTGTCGTGCTCTGTCGCGACAGCGGGGCGGCCCCGCCCCCGCTCGCCGGGCTGCCGCCGCCCCCCAGAGGGGTCCCTGTCACCAGCCACCGCCTGTCGCGACAGGGGGTCGCTGTCACCGCCCCGCCCCCCCCCCACCCCCGCCCGACCTTCTCGCGCCGCTTCCTCCGCCCGCACGAGCTCGGCCGCGCCCGGCCACGCCCCCTCCCGCCCATTGGCCGCCGCCGGGCGCGGGGGGAGGTAGGGGGCGGTGCCGGCCGGGCGGCAGCCAATGGGAGCGCGGCAGGGAGGCGGGGCGGCGCGGGGGCACCCGCCCCCTCCGGCCCATCCCCCACCGCGGGGACCGGCCGCAGCGGGGCGGGGGGAGGGGCGGGGGGGGAGGGGCGGGGGAGGGGCACTTCCGGGACGCCGGTTTTGGCCTGTTTTTCTTTTTCCCTTTTCTTTTTTGCCTTTTTTTCCTCTTAATTTTCCTTTTTTGGCCTTTTTTTTAACCTCTTTTGCCTTTTCCCTTTTTAACCTTTTTCCCCTTTTTTCACCTCTTTAACCCTTTTTACCTTTTACACCGTTTTTTAACCCTTTTCCCGTTTTCATTTTTTCCCCCAATTATTGACCTTTTTTCATCCCTTTTTACCAATTTTTAACCCCTTTTAGCTTTTTCCCCCCAATCTTTGACCTTTCCTCCCCTTTTTCCCCTCCCCCTCCCCAGTTCTTTGCAGCCGCCCCTCCCCCATCTCTGCCCAGGCCCCACCGAGGGGGGGGAGGGGCGGGTGGGACCACCCCGCCCCCCCCCCCCCCCCCCCGGGATTTGGGATTACCATAAGCCGAGTTATAACATTTCAATTTTAAACGTCTTAAAAAAATCTGTCAGTTTAAAATTTCTAGAGTTAAACTTCCAGAAGTAAATTTTCAAATCGAAAGTGGAAATTTAAATTTCAAAGAGGTCGCTACATGTAAAATTTAACGGGTTTTTTTTTTGATCAGTAAGGTAATTGTCAATTTTGAAGTTAACGTTAAATTTCAGAAGTATCTTTCAGTGTAAAATTTCACTTTTAATATTGATTTTTTAAAATTCAAGCCGTCATTTTCCATTTTAAACTCTAAATTTTAAAAATATCTTAAATGGAAAATTTAACTATGGTTTTTGAAAATGGAAAGTAATTTTCAATTGAAAGATTTCTCAAATTTTGAAAATTTAAAACGACGAACCACTCGATTTCAAAAAATAGGTACATTTTGCCGTTAAAATTCATTTTAAAAGGCCAAATTAAAATCTACATTTAAATTTAAATTGAACCCTACATTCTAATATCGGTTTTGAATATTTCACACAGAATTTTCCATTAAACTTAAAATCGTTCAAAAATTCCGCTTTTAAAGTTTGACCCAAGCGTAACTCGCAGCCGGGGGGGCCCAAGCGGGGGGAGGGGCGCGGTGGGAGTCCCGGGACCCCTCCCCCCTCCCTCCCCTCCCCCCGGGGCAGCGGCGCCCCATCCCTGGGGGCGGGGGGGGTGGGGGAGGGGCGAAGAAACGGGGCGAAACCCGGCAATTTTTTTTTTTTTTTTTAAAAAACCAAAAGAGCTGCGTTTATTCCATGATCGGCACAAACCAACCGCGAGTCACCGCGAGGGAGGAACCGCCGGGGAGGGGGAGGGGCGGGGCGTTGGCACCGAGGGGGAACCCAGAATAATAATAATAATTATTATAATAATAATAAAATTAATAGCGGGGAGGAGCGTCCGCCCCCGCCCCCGCGCGGGAAACCGGGCGATTTCGCAAGAGTTTTAACACGGATTTAAAATTAAAAAAAAAGGAAAAAAAAAAAAAAAAAAATGAAAAAAATCCACCCAAGCGGGGCAAAAAAATAAAAAAGGGGAAATTTGTAAAAATTAAGAAACCGGCGGCTTCTGGGGGTAAAAAGGGAGAAAAAGGTTGGGGGGGGGGGGAGTTGGGGGGAGGGGCAAGGGGGGGTTGGCCCCTGGTCTGTGGTGGGGAAGCTGGGGGGGAGGGGAGGGGAGAGGGGAAAAAAAGGGGGGAAACGGGGAAAAAAGTAAAAAAAGGAGGAAAGAGAAAAAAAGGAGGAAAAAAGAGGGGAAAAGAAAATAGGGAAAAAGAAAAAAATGAGGAGAAAGGGAAGGACAAAGAGAAAAATTAAAATTGAAGGAGAAAAAAGAGAATTAAAGGAGAGGAAAGAAACATGAAAAAGGAAAAATTAAGCCAAAGGGGAAAAATTTTTTCAAAAGGAGAAAAGAGGAAAAAAGGTAAAAGGGGAAAAATGGAGAAAAAAAGAGGAATAAAGGAGAAAAAAAAGGAGAAAAATAAAATTAGAAGAAAAAAGGAAAAAATTGAGAAAAAGGGGAAAAAGATTTTTTAAAAAAGAAGAGGAAAAAGTAAGAAAAAAGGGAAAAAAGGAGAAAAAAGGGGAAAAAGGAGAAAAAAGGGGGAAAAAGGAGAAAAAAGGGGGAAAGAAAAAAGGAGAAAGGAGAAAAAGGAGAAAAAAGCAAAAAAAAAAAGGAGAAAAAAGAAAAAAAAAGGAGAAAAAAGCAAAAAGGAAGAGAAAAAAAGAATTTAAAAAAAAGTAGACTAAAAAAAGGAGAAACCACCCGGACGGGAGGGCTCAGCCCCGAGGCGCGGGGCGGGGCAGGGCGGGGCCTGGGCACTTCCGCTCCCCTCCCCCCACGCCCCTCCCCCCCCCCCCTCCCAGCCGCCCAATCGCCTCCCGCCCGGCAGCCCCAACCCCCGCCCGGGGTCTCCCCCCAAGCGCCCGTTTCGCCGCCGCCGTTTTTGTGTTGTATTTAAAAAAACCAAACAAACAAACCAAAAACTATAAACCAACCCCAAAATACGTGAAAAATCAGAAAGAACCGAAAAAAAAATATTAATTTTCCAGCCTATACAGTGAGGAGCGGGGGGAGGGGAGGGGGGAGGGGCACATTTCCCGGCGGTTTCGCGTCCGGATCGAGGATATTTTTTTTCTTTTCGCTCGGATTTCGATTTTTAATTCTTTTTCCTTTTTTTTAAATTTTTTTTTAATTTTTTTTTTTTCCTCAGTGTGAAAAGTGGGGAAAAAAAAAGAGGAAAATTAAGGAAAAATAAACAAAAAACAACCCAAAAAACCCCAGCCCCAGAAGTCCAGGGGGGTAAGGCAGACCCCGCCGATCCCTGCGCCGGTCGGTACATGCGGGACACGATCCCGATCCCGGAATTTTTTTAATTTTCTTTTTTTTTAACACTTTAACGGAGAGTCCGAAGCTTTTTTTTTGTTTGTTTTGTGGTTTTTTTTTGTCTTTTTTTTTTCATTTCTTTTTTTTTTTTTCATTTTTTTTGGCCAGAGGAAGGGAGAAAAAAAAAAAAAAGAATTTTCCTTTTCCGTGGTGGTTTTTTTTTTCTTTTTTTTTTGTTTTTAAGGTTTTTTTTTTTTTGTGTGGTTGTTTTTGTGTTTTCCAAGAGTCAAATCGGGAGGAAAAGAACCCAAAATTCCGGGCGCCGCTAGAAAAGGTTTTCTTCGAATATTGCCAGTAAATCGCTCTGGAAATTCATGTCGATCGTCGCCGCCATCTGCAAGAGACGGGAGAAGGGGCGGTCAGCGGCCGGGCGGGCGCCTGGGGCCATCGCCCGCAATTTTTAGAACATTTCCCGCAATTTTTAGAACATTTCCCATAATTTTTAAGACATTTCCCAAATTTTGAGGACACTTCCCGCAATTTTTAGAACATTTCCCGCAATTTTTGAATATTTCCCACAAAATTTAGGACACTTTCCAAATTTTGAGGACACTTCCCGCAATTTTTAGAACATTTCCCGCAATTTTTGAACATTTCCCATAATTTTTAGGACATTTCCCGAATTTTGAGGACATTTCCCGCAATTTTTAGAACGTTTCCCACAATTTTTGAACATTTCCCACAAAATTTAGGACATTTCCCAAATTTTGAGGACACTTCCCGCAATTTTTAGAACATTTCCGCAGTTTTTGAACATTTCCCACCATTTTTAAGACATTTCCCGAATTTTGAGGACATTTCCCGCGATTTTTAGAACATTTCCTGCAATTTTTGAACATTTCCCGCAATTTTTGAACATTTCCCACAAATTTTAGGACATTTCCTGCAATTTTAGGACATTTCCCACCATTTTCAGACCATTTCCCACAGTTTTCAGGAGATTTCCCGCAATTTTTGAACATTTCCTACAATGTTTGGGACATTTCCCGCAATTTGGGGGATATTTCCTGCAATTTCTCAACATTTCCCGCAATTTTTGGGACATTTCCCACAGATTTTAGGACATTTCCCACAATGTTTGAACATTGCCCGCAATTTTTTTGACATTTCCCGCAATTTTTGAACATTTCTCGCAATTTTCAGGACATTTCCTGCAATTTTTGGAACATTTCCCGCAATTTTTGGAACATTTCCTGCCATTTTTGGACCATTATTCACAATTTTCGGGACATTTCCCAAAATCTTTGAACATTTCCCGCCATTTGGGGGACATTTCCCGCAATTTTTGGGATATTCCTGCGAGTTTTTCGCAAGTCCTGGCATTTTTATGCTGTTCCTGGAGGATTTTTTTTGTATCCCTGAGGATTTTTCACCATTCCTGGGATTTTTTTGACATTCCCGAAATTTTTTACCCATTTCCAGGAATTTTTCACCATTCCTGGGAGGACTTTTAGCAGCCCCAGGGCGTTCTTTTTGTCCCCAAGGATTTTTTTTCAGCATTCCTGGGCTATTTTTTTGGCATCCCTGGGGGTTTTTCACCATTCCTGGGGATTTTTTTGACATTCCCAGGATTTTTTGGGGCGTTCCTTAGACTTTTTTGTCATTCCCAGGAGATTTCTGGCAGCCCCGGGATGGTTTTTTGGTGCCCTCCAGGATTTTTTGGCATCCCCCAGGATTTTTCCCCATTCCCAGGAATTTTTTTGGTGTCTCTAGAGATTTTGGGGCTTCACCAGGGGTTTTTCAGCATCCCCAAGGGATTTTTTTAGAATCTCTGGGGAATTTTCAGAATCCCTGGGCATTTTTGGGCATTTCTAGGGATTTTTATTTGCATCCCCAGGGATTTTTCAGCATCCCAGGGGATTTTTTTGGCTTCCCCGGAGATTTTTTTTTAGCATCCCTGAGGATTTTATAGCATCCCTGGGCATTTTTTGGCTTTTCTGGGTATTTTTTGTCATTCGCAGGAATTTTTCAGCATCCCTGTGGATTTTTTTTGCTTCCCTGGGGATTTTTTTTGTTGTCCCCAGGGATTTCTCAGCATCCCCAGGGATTTTTCAGTTTCCCCAGGCAGTTTTTGGCATCCCGGGGAATTTTTCAGCATCTCCGGAGAGTTTTTTTCACAGAATCACAGAATTTTTCTGCATTTCTGGGGATTTTTCACCAATCCGGAGCATTTTTCAGCATCTCTACAGGGCTTTTCCAGCATCCCCAGGGATTTTTGGGTGCCCCTAAGGATTTTTTTACTTCCCCAGGGTTTCTAAAAAAATCCCGGGACACGTTTTGGCGTCACCAGGGAGGGTTTTTTTTGCTTCCCAGGGATTTTTTGCCTTTCTAGGAGTTATTTTGGCACCCCCAGGGATTGTTTTTTTTTAGCATCCCTGAGGATTTTATAGCATCCCTGGGCATTTTTTCCGTTCTCTGGGTATTTTTCATCATTCCCAGGAATTTTTCAGCATCCCTGTGCATTTTTTTTGGCTTCCCTGGGGATTTTTTGCCTTTCCAGGAGAGATTTTGGCACCCAGAAGGGGTTTTTTTTTTTAGCATCCCCCCCCCAGGGGTTTGAGGGCAGGAGCCACCCCGGCTCCTCACTCACCGCTTCCCGGCGCCTCCGTTCCTGCTCCCGCTTCCTGGCCATCTCCCGCTGCTGATCCAGCATGGACTGGGAGGACTGGGGCTGCGAGCTCTGGGCCTGGGGTGCCGCCGCCGCCGCCGCCGACACTTGCTGCTGCTGCTGCTGCTGCTGTTGCTGCTGCTGCTGCTGCTGCTGCTGCTGCTGCTGCTCCTGGCGCCGCCGCACCTCCTCGTGCACCCGGCGCGCCTGTTCCATGGCGTCCTCGTCCTCCCGGCTCCTGCCAAAACCAAACCGCCGGGAGATGCCGTCAGGCGCCTCGCGCGACCCTCCCGGCCCCCGCGGCCGACGCGGGGGCACCGACGCGGGGTTAAACGCCGCAAGGGCCGGGGGACGGCGGGGCGGTTGTGCCACGAGGTGGGGTGGGGTTCGTGCCACGAGATGGGATCACGCAACAGATTCGACGGGATCCGTGCCACCAGATCGGATCGTGCCACGATCAGATTGGATTTATGCCGCGAGACTGGATTCCTGCCAGGAGACTGGGTCGGATCCGTGCCACCAGATGGGATCCGTGCCACCAGATGGGATCCGTGCCACCAGATGGGATCAGATTCGTGCCACAAGGTCGGGTTCGTGCCCCGAGATCAGGCTGAATCCGTGCCAGGGATCAGACGGGATTCGTGCCCCGAGACAGGACCGTGCCACGGATCGGACCAGATCGAGGCCACGAGGTTGGGCTGGATTCGTGCCCCACGAGATCGGGCCGTGCCACGGATCAGATCGGATTTATGCCGTGAGACTGGACTCCTGCCAGGAGGTCGGGTCGTGCCACGAGATCAGGTTGTGCCACAGGATGGGACCAGATTCGTGCCACGAGGCTGCGTCGTGCCGCGGAGCAGCTCAGCAGCGGTTGGATCCGTTTTATGCCACGACGTCAGATTCAGGCCAAGAGATTGGATTTGTGCCATGAGATTGGGTCGTGCGTGGTGGTGGTGGTGTGATGGTGGTGCTGGTGGTGTGATGGTGGTGCTGGTGGTGTGATGGTGGTGCTGGTGGTGTGATAGTGGTGATGGTGGTGGTGTGATGGTGGTGGTGCTGGTGGTGTGATGGTGGTGGTGCTGGTGGTGTGATGGTGGTGGTGTGATGGTGATGGTGGTGGTGGTGGTGGTGGTGTGATGGTGGTGGTGGTGTGATGGTGGTGATGGTGGTGGTGGTGGTGGTGTGATGGTGGTGGTGGTGTGATGGTGGTGATGGTGGTGGTGTGATGGTGGTGGTGCTGGTGGTGTGATGGTGGTGGTGGTTGATGGTGGTGATGGTGGTGGTGTGATGGTGGTGACGGTGGTGGTGTGATGGTGGTGACGGTGGTGGTGTGATGGTGGTGACGGTGGTGGTGTGATGGTGGTGGTGTGATGGTGTGATGGTGGTGATGGTGGTGGTGTGATGGTGGTGATGGTGGTGGTGCTGGTGGTGTGATGGTGGTGGTGTGAAGGTGATGGTGGTGATGGTGTGATGGTGGTGGTGGTGGTGGTGTGATGGTGGTGGTGCTGGTGTGATGGTGGTGGTGTGATGGTGGTGGTGGTGTGATGGTGGTGGTGGTGTGATGGTGGTGATGGTGGTGGTGTGATGGTGGTGATGGTGGTGATGGTGGTGATGGTGGTGGTGGTGTGATGGTGGTGGTGATGGTGGTGTGATGGTGGTGGTGATGGTGGTGTGATGGTGGTGGTGGTGTGATGGTGGTGGTGGTGGTGATGGTGGCGGTGGTGGTGGTGATGGTGGTGTGATGGTGGTGGTGTGATGGTGTGATGGTGATGGTGGTGTGATGGTGGTGGTGGTGACGGTGGTGATGGTGGTGTGATGGTGTTGGTGTGATGGTGGTGGTGTGATGGTGGTGATGGTGGTGGTGATGGTGGCGGTGGTGGTGATGGTGGTGTGATGGTGGTGGTGTGATGGTGTTGGTGTGATGGTGGTGG
This sequence comes from Phalacrocorax carbo, assembly GCF_963921805.1. Lineage (NCBI taxonomy): Eukaryota > Metazoa > Chordata > Aves > Suliformes > Phalacrocoracidae > Phalacrocorax > Phalacrocorax carbo. The sequence goes on along the minus strand of NC_087542.1, from coordinate 1,452,997 downwards.
TGTGATGGTGGTGGTGTGATGGTGGTGATGGTGGTGGTGATGGTGGCGGTGGTGGTGATGGTGGTGTGATGGTGGTGGTGTGATGGTGTTGGTGTGATGGTGGTGTGATGGTGGTGGTGGTGGTGATGGTGGCGGTGGTGGTGATGGTGGTGGTGTGATGGTGTGATGGTGATGGTGGTGTGATGGTGGTGGTGGTGACGGTGGTGTTGGTGTGATGGTGGTGTGATGGTGATGGTGGTGTGATGGTGGTGGTGTGATGGTGTTGGTGTGATGGTGGTGACGGTGGTGTGATGGTGTTGGTGTGATGGTGGTGGTGTGATGGTGGTGACGGTGGTGATGGTGTGATGGTGGTGTGATGGTGTTGGTGGTGCTCTCACCTCATCCTCTCCTGCTCCCGCCTGAGCCGCTCCTTCTCCCTTTCCACCTGCTCGGCCTGAGCCTTCAGCGCCTTCTCCCGCTCCTCCTTCTCCCGCGCCGCCCTCTTGAACTGCTCGAAGCTGTCGCTGGAGGACTTCGCCGTGGACGACGGAGTGGTGGGATGTTTCTGGACCAAGCTTGCCCAGGAACCCATGTTCTTGATTTTCAGGTCCTGCAGAGGGAAAGGATGGGTGGGTTTGCGGAGAGCCGAGCTGGGGAGGGGAAGCCCCCCTGGTGAACCCCGCGTCGTCCTTCTGGTTCCCCGGGGCTGGAGGATGCCAGAGGAGGTGGTGGACCCGCATCGGGCAGCATCTCCTCCCCCGGCACCAAGCTCTGACACCTTCCCGGGAATGCCGGGAGCGGGATCGGCTCCTTCGGCACCTCACGTTCCCCACGAGCGCTTGGAGAATCAGAATGGTTTGGGTTGGAAGGGACGTTTCAAGGTCATCTGGGCCAACCCTACCGTGAGCAGGGACGTCTCCCGCTCCATCAGGTCGCTCAGAGCCCCGTCCAGCCTGACCTTGAATGTTTCCAGGGATGGGGCATCGACCACCTCTCGGGGCAACGGTCTCACCACCCTCAATGTAAATTATTCCTTCCCTAGGCCCAGCTTACCCTCTCCCAGTTTAAAACCGTTGTCCTACAGGTCTTGGGTCAAAAGTGTCCCTCCAGCTCGCTTTTATATATGGAGAGGCCACAAGAAGGTCTCCGTGGAGCCTTCTCCAGGCTGAAGAACGCCAACTCCCTCAGCCTGGCCTCACTGGAGAGGTGCTCCAGCTCTTGGATCACCTCCCCCGGCCCCGCTCCACCAGGCCCGTGTCCTTGTCCCAAGGACCCCAGAGCTGGACGCAGGACTCCAGGTGGGGTCTCAGGAGAGCAGGGGGACAGCCGGCTGGGCATGAGCCAGCAGTGCCCGGGTGGCCAAGGAGGCCACCAGCCCCCGGGCTTGTGTCAGCACTGGGGTGGCCAGCAGGGGCCGGGCAGGGATGGGGCCCCTGTGCTCGGCACTGGGGAGGCCCCACCTCGAATGCTGGGCTCAGGTTTGGGCCCCTCGGGACAAGAAGGGCCTGGAGGGGCTGGAGCGTGTCCAGAGAAGGGCAGCGGGGCTGGGGCAGGGTCTGGAGCACAAGTGTGCTGGGGGGCGGCTGAGGGGGCTGGGGGGTTTAGCCTGGAGAAGGGGGGGCTGAGGGGAGCCCTTCTCGCTCTCTGCAGCCCCCTGAGAGGGGCTGGAGTGAGGGGGGGTCGGTCTCTGCTCCCAAGGAACGAGCGATGGGACGAGAGGGAACGGCCTCGAGCTGCGTCAGGGCAGGTTTAGGTTGGGTGTGAGGGGAAATGTCTCCCCTGCCAGAGCGGTCAGGCCCTGGCACAGGCTGCCCCGAGAGGTGGGGGAGTCGCCGTCCCTGGGGGGGTCAGACACCGCCCAGACGTGGCCCCTGGGGACGTGGTTTGGGGTTGGGGTTGGACTTGATGATCCTCGAGGTCTTCTCCAACCTTAACGATTCGATGACTCTGTATTAGTCACCTCCCTCGCCCTGCTGCCCACGCTGCTTCCGACGCAGCCCAGGACACGTCGGCATCCTGGGCTGCGAGCGCTCACGGCCGGCTTTCCATCCCCCGACGCCCTCCAGTCCTTCTCCGTGGGGGTGCTCTCCACCCCCTTCATCCCCCAACCTCTGTTGATACCGACCCAGGTGCGGGACCTGGCGCTTGCCCTTGTGGAACCTCGTGAGGAGCTTCTCCAGGTCCCTCAGGACGGCATCCCGTCCCTCAGCGTGCTGGGGGTCCCACCCCCCACCTCTCCAACCTCCCTTAGGCGCCTTCCACCTCCGAACGGGAAATGTGGAGGTGGAAAACACCAAATCTTGGCCGTACACCAAGATTCAGGCGACCGACACGGTCCCGCTTAAGTCTGGCAGGTTTAATTCTGTATTTTGGGAGTTTTTCCCCCAATTTTTGCCAGGGTACGTTACCTTTTTAGGGGCGACGGGTGTTTTCGGCTCCTGTTTCTGCCGATCTTTCTCCTGCACGCCTGGCGGCGGCGGGTTTTGCTCTGGGGGTCTGATGACAGGTCGTCCCCCCTCCATGGGCTTCATCTCCGTCCCTAAAAACCAGCAGCTCCCATCAGAGGTTGTGGGGGTCCCCCCCCACAGAGCCCCACGGCGAGGGGGAACCACCTGGGGGTGATGGGGGTCTCAGCCACCAAAATGGGGGGTGATGGGGTCTCCACCATCAACACTGGGGGGATGATGGGGTGTCAATGGGGTCTCAGCTACCAAAATGGGGGGTGATGGGGGTCTCTGCCTCCAAAACGGGGGGTGATGGGGGTCTCTGCCTCCAAAATGGGGAGTGATGGGGTCTCCACCATCAATATTGGGGCGGTTGATGGGGTGTCAATGGGGTCTCAGCTACCAAAATGGGGGGTGATGGGGGTCTCCACCTCCAAAATGGGGGGTGATGGGGTCTCCACCTCCAAAATGGGGGGGTTGATGGGGTGTCAATGGGGTCTCAGCTATGCAAATGGGGCGTGATGGGGGTCTCAGCTACCAAAATGGGGGGTGATGGGGGTCTCCGCCTCCAAAATGGGGGGTGATGGGGTCTCCACCATCAATATTGGGGGGTTGATGGGGTGTCAATGGGGTCTCAGCTATGCAAATGGGGCGTGATGGGGGTCTCAGCTACCAAAATGGGGGGTGATGGGGGTCTCCGCCTCCAAAATGGGGGGTTGATGGGGTCTCCACCTCCAAAATGGGGGGTTGATGGGGTGTCAATGGGGTCTCAGCTATGCAAATGGGGCGTGATGGGGGTCTCAGCTACCAAAATGGGGGGTGATGGGGGTCTCCACCTCCAAAATGGGGAGTGATGGGGTCTCCACCATCAATATTGGGGCGGTTGATGGGGTGTCAATGGGGTCTCAGCTATGCAAATGGGGCGTGATGGGGGTCTCAGCTACCAAAATGGGGGGTGATGGGGGTCTCCGCCTCCAAAATGGGGGGTGATGGGGTCTCCACCATCAATATTGGGGGGTTGATGGGGTGTCAATGGGGTCTCAGCTATGCAAATGGGGCGTGATGGGGGTCTCAGCTACCAAAATGGGGGGTGGTGGGGGTCTCCACCTCCAAAATGGGGGGTTGATGGGGTCTCCACCTCCAAAATGGGGGGTTGATGGGGTGTCAATGGGGTCTCAGCTATGCAAATGGGGCGTGATGGGGGTCTCAGCTACCAAAATGGGGGGTGATGGGGTCTCCACCATCAATACTGGGGGGTTGATGGGGTGTCAATGGGGTCTCAGCTATGCAAATGGGGCGTGATGGGGGTCTCAGCTACCAAAATGGGGCGTGATGGGGGTCTCAGCTACCAAAATGGGTGGTGATGGGGTCTCAGCCACTGAAATAGGGCACGATGGGGTTCTCTCCCCCTGAGAAAGGGGGGCGACGGGGGTCTCAGCCCCCAAAACTGAGGGGAGATGGGGGTCTCCGCCACCAAAACCGAGGGAGCAGCGGCACCGGCGCGTCCCCAGACTCACGTTGCGGGATGTGGGCGGGCGGTTTGATGCTCTCCGGGTGCTTCGGCGGATCTTGCCGCAACGGGGGACTGAAGGTCTCGTTACGGATGACGGGCGAATGCATCTTCTCCTCCTTCACCACCATGGGCTGAGATTGGACGACGGAGGCGGCTCTCATCTCCTACCACGGGGAAAAAAGGGTCAGGAAACGTCCGGTCACGCCCTTCCCTCGTCCCCCCCATTCCCAAATTCCCGATGCAAACCGCTGGCCAACGGCCCCTGGGCTCTCGGCGCTTGCTCCCAAGCCGGTGGTGGGAAGACGATGGTCCCCGTTGGTTGGGACCCCCGCGGTTGGGTGCTCTGCTTTCCTTTTTACCTGTTTTTTTGGCTGGATAGTTTGTTGAGGTGGTGACTGGTGGACCAAACCCTGGAACTGCGGCATCTGTGGGGAATGCATCATGAGAGGGGAAGGGGCTTCCCTCAAGTGACCTGGGAACAGTTTGGCATCAATCAGTTAACCGTCGTCACCACCGGTACGCCAAACATCACCCGAAAAAAAGCCGGTCGGCGCACGCCATCGCCCCGTCGGACAACCCCCTCTTCCCAACTGAAGCGTGGTGGCCCTGGGATGTCCCCAAGGGACCCCAGCCACCTCCTTCCAGCCGGTCCCTCCGAAATTTGGCGCCGCCGTGAGCGAACGCCGGGGAGCAGAAGACGCTCCAAGGCTGTGCGGCGGCTCGTCCCGCCTCGGCGATGTCCGTTCGTGGTGTCCCCTCATAATTTGATCCCTTCTGCTTGTTCTTCTGGTGACCCATCAACGTTCCTGACTGTAAAACCGCTCCCCTGGGACACCCAAGCACCGACACTGCCCTGCCTGCACTCCTCCCTGCCTGCACCTCCCCCTGCCCAGGGCCACGGAGGCAGGACGCGTTGGCTCCACGAGCAACGGGAGGTTTTCGGGAGCCAGCGGGCTCCGTCTCGGCCGCCGCGTCCAAGCTGGCCGTCTTGGGCAGCTCTGCAGGCAGGAGAAGCGTCTCCAAGCGCTGCCTGCCCTCACCTGGCTCCATCCCTTCAAATCCACGGACTCTGCCCTACCTACGCCCGCGGGGGTGACTTCAGGAGCAAGGACCCAACGGGTCACAACCCGAGGAACCACGCAGCCCAGCAGAAGCTGGAACGAGACCTCCTCGAACCGCAGAGTTTTTACGGGCGCCTGGTCTTGAAAGCATCTGGGATCTCCCAAGCCAACCTTGAAGGCTGAGCCCCACGGCCACCTTATCCCAGCTGCTTCCTCCGATTCCTGAGAGGTCATCGCACCGCGTTTCCCTCCCAGATCGTCCCTTCTCCTCCTCCTCGCAGCCAAGGAGCTGCGTTATCGGAGGCTGCGCTCCAAGAAATGCCGGGAAAGCCCCCACGGGGCATCCACAGCCTTGACCTCCTCTAAGAGCAGGGAGCGGACCCCCTGCCTCCTCGTGAGAGACCACCCAATGCTGGCACCCAGCTGGGAGGGTGACGATCGCAAGGCCGGCGCTCTGCGACATCAGAGCTGTGCCGGGACTCCTACACTTGAGATCCTTGAGGTCTTCGAAGATTTGAGAACCTTGAGATTCTCAAAAACTTGAGGTCCTCCAAGGTTTGAGAGCCTTGAAATCCTCAAAAATGCGGTCCTCGAGTTCCTCAAAAACTTGAGATCCTCAAGATCCTCAAAAACTTTGAGATCCTGGAAAATTCGAGACTCTTGAGACCCTCAAAAATGAGGTCCTTGAGTTCCTCAAAAGCTTGAGATCCTTGAATTCCTCAAAGACTTGAGACCCTTCAGTTTCTCAGAAAACTCCAGATTCTCATTCCTCAGAAAGGTGGTTCCTGAGATCCTTAAGAACATGAGTCCTTGATTTTCTCAAAGATTTGAGATTGAGTTTCTCAAAGATTTGAGAACCTCGAGATCCACAAAAACTTGAGATCCTCGAGATCCTCAAAAACTTGAGATCCTTGAGTTCCTCGAGTTCGAGTTCCTCAAAGATCTGAGATTGAGTTCCTCAAAAATTTGAGAGCCTCCAGATCCACCAACACTTGAGATCCTCAAGATTGTCAAAAACGAGATCCTTGAGTTCCTCAAAGATCTGAGAACCTCAAGATCCTCGAAAATGAGATCCTCAAGATCCTCAAAGACTTGATATCCTCAAAAATGAGATCCTCAAGATCCTCAAAGACTTGAGATCCTCAAAAATGAGATCCTCAAGATCCTCAAAGACTTGATATCCTCAAAAATGAGATCCTCAAGATCCTCAAACACTTGATATCCTCAAAAACTTGAGCTCATCAAGATCCGAGATGGAAAGAGGCCTCGCCAGGCCGTCACGTCAGGCTCTGGCTAACCGGGGTTTCGTCCGCACTCACCACCATCTACCGACGGGTGCTGGTGGACCCCAAAGGACGCACGGAAACCGCCCCCACCGCCCCGAACCCCCTCCTCATCCCGCAATGCAACTTGGCTCGAGCCGTAGACTCAACCGCCGTCCCCGACTCCCGCTCACCGGTCGAGTAGGGATCAGGCTTATGGTGCCGCGGCGACGGGTGATGCTGGATGACCTGCTGCGGTTTGGCCGGCTGCGGCGGCGGGGGCGGCGGGGGCGGCTGCGGGGGCGGATGTTGCTGCGGCGGCGGTTGGGGTTGGGGGATGTGGGATGGGAAGGGCATGGGTTGCATGTGCATGGGCCGCGGCGGCGGCTGGTGCTGCAGCTGCTGCACCGCGGGGTGAGCCGGCGGCTGCAGGGGCGGCTGCGGTTGCGACTGGACCTTCACTGAAGGGAGAAGAGGAGTCTGCGGCTGCACTTTTTGCAGCTGCTGAAGGTAGAGCTGCATCTGGCTGGTGCTCAGAGGCAGGTTGTGGTGCGGCGGAGGAGGTTCTTCGTCCTCCAGCAGGACCTGGGGAGGTTGGGGCAGAGGCGGTTGAGGAAGCATGGGTTGCTGGCTGATGGCCGGCGAGACGGCCGGCGGACGCGAAGGCTTCGGGGGCAGCGCCGCAGCTCGGTTACTGGGTCTCGAGGGCTGCTGAGGCAGAGCGTTGTGCAAAGCTGGGGAGAAAGGGAAGGACACGGTGGCACCGCGGACATCGGGAGTGGAGAACCTCCCCCTGCCCACCCGCCGCTCCTCCACCCCAGTCGTCTTCCAGGAGGAATAAACCCCCGCCCAACGCCACCGTCTTCCTCCCAGCTTGAGGAAGGACCACGCGTCAGGGCTCGTCCCAAGAAGCCGCGCTCACCTGGAGGAGACACCACGGCATGCTGGTTGAGGTGGGGAGGAGTGCTGTGCTCGGGCGGCTGGGGGAGATGGGGCGGCATCTCCGGTTGAGGAAGATGCATGATGGGTTGGGTGAAATGCGTCATGGTGTCGAACATATTCCCCGGCAGCGGGTGCTCCAGGACGGGGACTTGCGCGGGGACGAAAGGCGGAGGAGAAGACTTCATCGGCGGAGGAGCTTGTTGAGGGACAGGAGGCGGCGGGGGCGGCGGCGGGGGCTGCTGGGGAGGCAACGGCTGCGGCGGTAAAGGCTGCGGCAGCGGAGGGGGTGGAGGGGGCTGCTGCGGTTGCGGCGGCGGCGGAGGCTGCGGCGGCGGCGGTTGCTGCTGCACCGGTTGATGGTGGTGATGGTGATGCTAAGAGAGGGAGAAAAAAAACCACCGGTGAGTTACCAAAACACCGTTCCGGTCACCAAAATGCATTCTCGGTCACCAAAATACCCTCCCAGTCACCAAAATACCCTCCCAGTCACCAAAACGTGTCCTTTCAACCGTAGGCCCCCCCAAACCGGCGCTGGCTTGGGGGAGCTTCCAAGCAAACCAAAAGCCTTCTTGGCCAAGCACGGGGGAGGGCATCAACCCGGCGGAGCGTGCCGGCGTTGCCGGCGCTCCTGAACCTCCCTGGGGATTCAATCCCAACTCAAGCGAAATGAGAAGGACGCGCCGTCTCCTACCTTTTTCTGCTCTCGCCCCGAATGCCCTTTTTTCTTCAATTTAGGTGCCATTTCTGCCAAAAAAAAAAAAAAAAAGGGGGAACAGAGCAAACGTTAGTACCCCAGCGGTGCCGCTCGACCCCATCACCCCCATTAAAAACCCAACGGCACCGATTCAGTACCAACGGCGGCAAAGTAGAAGGTTTTAGGCTGGATTTCCCCAGGTCCCTCCCGCCCGGAGGCTCGGGGTTTTCACCCCCCTGCCATCGCAAGGAGAAAACTGTAGCAAAAAGGAGAAAAAACCGAAGGCGAAGACCCCTGGGCTCCTTCCACCGGCATCTTCGCGGTGGAGGAGGACCCAACAGCCAAGAAAAACCATTGCTCAATCAGACTCAGCTATTCCAGGAATGTTGTCTTGCTCTGAAGGGGGAGATAAGGAGCGAGAGACTTGGCAGGAGGAATAAAAAAAAATAAGGTATCAAATATCCCGGCTACGCAAACAGCGATTTTCCATCCCCCTTCCCTCCTAAATCCGCGGAAAGTTTGGGTTTGCCAGCTTCCCGCGGGATGATCTCTCACGCCTCCTCCCCGCTGGGGATATTTTTAAAGCATCGTCATCGCAAACAACTGGCTTGAGTTTGGGTCCGGAGCGACAATTTCCCAGGATTTCCTCCCTAAACCGGGCCAAGGAACAGGGAATTATCAAAGCAAAAAACCCAAGACATCGTCCAAGAGCGCTCACCCAGCCCCAAAAATCCCTCGGCGGTGGGATTTTTGCCTTTATTTGGCGCAGTGTTTGGATGTGCCTGGCAAAACGTGACGGACTAAACCCTCGCCGCGACCATTTTCGGGGCGCGGGGGGAAGCGCCCGGTGCCCGGGGAGCGTCTCCCAAATGGGATTTTCTCTTAAATCCCTCCAGAAATTAAATGAATTTCTTAACTTTACGCCTTCGTCTCTGCTTTTGTTTAATTATAAGGCAGCGCCGGTGACCAGTATCGGCACCGGAGCGTGCCCAGAGGCCGGGTGATGGGCCGACGTGACGCCGTTCTGCGGGTTTTAAGGCTAAAGGAGATAAAAAAGTAGTTTTTTGGGGGAGAAAAAACACCCAACCATAAAATGGTTGGGAAGGGGAGAAGGGAAGATCTCAGTGCCAGGCGCTGCGGGGACGCTCGGCTCCCGTTAATCCACCTGCAAATGCTTGGCTTTAAATAAAGTACTTGTTTTTAAGGTAGACAAGGCTTTTTGAGCCCGTGGTTGAGGATCCCTGGCGTTGCAGCCCAGATCCACGGATAACAGAGGCGGGAGAGAGGAAGAGGAAGGTCGCAGGGGACGCCGGCACCCAGGGACACGGTGAGAAGCGCGGCGGGGATTAAAGTGCCGCCGGGGGGGCGGGGAGAGGAGAGGTGGGGTTCCTCAGGGCACTGCGATGCCGGCCTTGGCTGGTCGTGGGTCTGGGTGGCCGTCCACGGCTCCAAACGGATCCGATGGGTGTCCCTGGATCTGAAGGGTGTCCGGGGATCCGAAGGGTGTCCGTGGATCTGATGGGTGTCCGTGGATCCGAAGGGTGTCCGTGGATCTGAAGGGTGTCCATGGATCCGATGGGTGTCCAGGGATCCGATGGGTGTCCGGGGATCCGAAGGGTGTCCGGGGATCCGATGGGTGTCCCTGGATCCGAAGGGTGTCCAGGGATCCGATGGGTGTCCCTGGATCTGAAGGGTGTCCGGGGATCCGATGGGTGTCCCTGGATCCGAAGGGTGTCCAGGGATCCGATGGGTGTCCCTGGATCTGAAGGGTGTCCGGGGATCCGATAGGTATCCGGGGATCCAATGGGTGTCCCTGGATCCAATGGGTGTTGGTGGATCCGATGGGTGTCCCTGGATCTGAAGGGTGTCCATGGATCTGAAGGGTGTCCAGGGATCCAATGGGAGTCCCTGGATCCGAAGGGTGTCCGGGGATCCGATGGGTGTCCCTGGATCCGATGGGTGTCCCTGGATCTGAAGGGTGTCTGTGGATCCGAAGGGTGTCTGGGGATCCGATAGGTATCCGGGGATCCAATGGGTGTCCCTGGATCCAATGGGTGTTGGTGGATCCGATGGGTCTCCCTGGTTCCGATGGGTGTCCGGGGAGCCAATGGGTGTCCATGGATCTGATGGGCTTCCATGGATCCAATGGGTTTCCATGGATCCGGATAGGTATCCGTGGATCCGATGGGTGTCCATGTATCTGATGGGTGTCCGTGGATCCAATGGGTGTCCGTGGATCCAACGGGTTTCCATGCATCCAATGGGCTTCTGTGGATCCGATGGGTGTCCAGGGACCTGGATGGGTGCCTGTGGATCCAATGGGTGTCCAGGAATCCAATGGGTTTCCATGGATCTGGGCAGGCATCTGTGGATCCCAATCGGCATCCATGGCTCCAAACTGGCATCTACTGATGCAGATGGGCACCCACAGCTCCTGATGGGTCTCCATGGATCCTGATTGGCATCCACGGCTCCAGGCGGGCATCTGCAGCTCTGGATGGCCATGCACAGATACAGATGGGTGTCCATGGACCCAGATGGGCATCTGCAGCTCCTGATGGGTGTCTATGGATCCTGATTGGCATCCACGGCTCCAGGCGGGCATCTGCAGCTCTGGATGGCCATCCACAGCTCCTGATGGGTGTCCATGGACCCAGATGGGCATCTGCAGCTCCTGATGGGTCTCCATGGATCCTGATTGGCATCCACGGCTCCAGAGGGGCATCTGCAAGCTCTGGATGGCCATGCACAGATCCAGATGGGTCTCCATGGATCCTGATTGGCATTCCATGGCTCTAGGCAGGCATCTGCAGCTCTGGATGGCCATGCGCAGCTCCTGATGTGTGTCCATAGACCCATACTGGCATCCAGAGCTCCTGATGACTGTCCATGTCTTTGGATGGGCATCCATGGATCCTGATTGGCATTCCATGGCTCCAGATGGGCATCCCCAGCTCCAGATGGGTGTCCGTGGATCCTGATTGGCATCCCCAGCTTCACCTGGGTGTCCACAGCTCCAGGTGGGCATCCATAGCTCTAGATGGGCATCCGCAGGTCTGGCTGGGTGGCCCATAGCTCCAGGTGGGTCTCCACGGCTCTGGATGGATGCCGGCTGTGAACCCACCTTCCAGAAAGACCAAGACCTGATGTCTTCTCCCCTCAAGAGGGAAAGCGCTTTGCAGGGCTTCACCGCTCATCCCTCTGATGCCGGAGAAGAAGCAGGGACAAGAAGGGGACACAAGTTTCTCCGGCAAATGCTCCCTACGGATAAGATACATCTGGGGCACAACGAATGGGGAGCGGAGGCGGCTGCATGGAGCCCCCCAGTTTCTCTCTCATCCTCTTCAATCAGGATAAAAGCACTCATGGAAAGAAAACCCAAAGCCGCAGAGCGGAGGTGTCGGGTGGGAAGAGAGGAGAAAAGCCACGGACTAAGCCGGGATCAGGAGGGATTAAGCATCTGTTCCCGAAAAAAGCTGCGTGATATGGCAGTGTCTTGGCCGAGCACATCCCTGCTCCCATTTTGGGTGGGAAGAGGAGCCGCTACGGCTCAGCCACGAGCATCAGCTGCTCCAAACCCACTTCTTCTCCGTCGTTGCTCCGGCGGGGAAGGTGGTTGCGCTCTTCTCCATCCATCCCCCGACATGCCAAGACCCGGCAGTTGTCCCAGGGGAGCCTCTTTGGCGGAGGCTTTGCCATCGCTGTCGGTACAAGCCGAACGTATCGCCACAACGAACCGAGGCGAGACCTTGGAGCAGGATGGGTGAATCCTGCCGCGTGGAACCGCAACCGTGGCTGAAAGCACCCGCCGGCAAACGGATGCTTTGGGAGACCCTTCACCAAGAAGACAAAGCCAACGGAGACCATGACCGGCAAAGCCACGACGGTCCCAGGGCGATCACCTGGTGGCATCGGTGATTTCAGAGACGCAATGAGCTTGCCTAACCCAAACGAAGGATGACCCTTCTTCACTGCTGAAGACGGTTGTTGGGTCACAGTCGGTATCGTGTGGTTCAGCATCTCCCCGGGGAGCAAGAGCACCAAGAAGAAGCCTCATCCTATCTCTGACGCCGATAGTGTTTCACGCTGGCCAGAGATGTCTTCACGGCCAAGAAGAAGCCAACGGAGACCATGAGCACCAAAGCCACGACGGTCCCAGGGGAATCACCCGGTGGCACTGGCGACTTCGGAGATGCCAACCCCACCGAAGGATGAAGCTTCTTCACCGCTGAAGACGTCGCTGGGCTACAGTTGGTGTTGTGCGGTTCAACGGCTCTACCGGCGTCTCCCCGGCGAGGAAGAGCGCCGACAAGAAGCCCCATCCCATCTCCGAGCCCGACGCCGTTTCACACTGGCCGGTTAAACCTCATCCGAGGGGCTAAAAATCACCAGGAATTTAAAAAAAAAACAACAAAGGTAATTTCATTTCATTTCGCGATGTTTTTAGAGCAGAAAGGTTAAACCGGTGCACGAGGCTCCGCTCCCGCTGGCGTGTCGACAGCCACGTGTATGTATTTTATTTTTCCCTAAATCCTCGTCTTTTACTCCCACCCAAATTGACCTGGAATGGCACAACACTGACATGCGGTTCACTATCATCATAATTTCCATATTATTGGTTAAAATACCATGATTATACAAAAAAAGTGCATTTTCCATAGGAAGCCACTTTATTGATTTTATTATTTAAAGATAAAAATACCAAAGCTATACAATTTTTACCTGTTTTTCTCTTTTTTTTGGGGGGTGGGGGGGAGAAGCTGGTGATTACATGGCTGCAAAATCCAAAGCATGCAGAGATAATATAAAAATAAACAGATTTATATAAAGTATTTGTAGCAGATCAAGGATAAGGGGGGGGAGGAATCTAAATAAAAGCGGTTACGGAAACAGTTTGTTTGTAGTTAAATTCATCCCGATTTTCCAACAGGCTGGTGCATTCAGGGAAAAAATAGATCTAAAATTACAAGTTTGCTAAAAACATGCAGTTTATACATTCCAATAAAATCACGGTCCCACATAATTCCCCCCCCGCGTCTCCTGGGAAAATAACAAACTTATCTGGGGAAAATAGAATAAATGCGAAAAGTGACTTGAGTTTAAAAAAAAACCACACCCAGAAGCAACTTTTTGATACAATATTGGTTTTAAATAAGATTTTTTTGATATAAAAGGGACTCTCTATTGGGTTTTAGGGCAGCTGAGCCATGATGGGGCCTCCTGGATTCAGTGGTGGATGGTTTTTGTTAGTGGAAAATACTAATTTTAACTAATTCTGCTCCTGGAGATAGAGCGGTGGCTTCATCCACCCCACAGACCCCACAAATCCCCCCAAAATCAGGGACGCCGGCGACCGCGGCGCTGCCGGAGGAACGGCTGCGTCGGCTGTTATTCTCCAAATCCCATTGAATACACCAAAATTTGCCTAATTTGACCCAAAAGCCACTCGACGGGGCATTGGGTGCTGCACCCAAGGAGGAGATGCTCAACCCGGAGCCGGCGCAGCCACTCCGCCGCGGCGAAGACGCGTCACCGCCGGCAAACCGGGACCCCGCGGCGTCACCACGAGGCGCCGCACGGCCCCTGGGAGACTTTCTGGTGAGACCCATCCTTGAGCAAAGCGATCGCGAAGCGTTTCTAGGGTGAAACTAAAGGGATTTGGGGTTTTTTTTGGCACCGTTATCGGCACAGAGGTGCTGCCGGTGGCGGCGTAAAGCCTCGCTGCCTGTTACGCGACTCCCTGCCCGCACAACGTCAATGGTCTGAGTTTCTTCTAAGCCAAGATTAACCGGCACGGCCACAGTTCCTGCCTGTACTTGCGCCGTGGCACCTTGCCATGGGTAACCGCGGCTAAACCGAGCCTAAGAGGTCTGTGCCCGTTCCTGCCGAGCAAATAAGGTGGTGATAAGCTGGGGGAAGACTTGTGGCAGGTCAACGAGGGACTCTAAGTGCTTCCTATCGTACACTGCGGCATAAAAACCGAGCCTGGGAATGGGGCAAAAAGGAGCAAATTGGCTTGAAAAAACGAATGGTTGGGTTAAATCAATCCGCCTCCCTCTCGAACTCGGAGGAAAATGGATCTAGGATTAAAACTCACTAAAATAAGCCAGCGCGTGGAGGACGCGGGGTGTACCTCGGTGGCTGGAACTGAGCTTAACCAGAGCCAATGCTACAGCGGCAGCCACAGGTACCTGCGGGTTAAACCTGGGTACCTGTGATTTAAAACTTGAAATTAAAACCAGGTGCCTGCGAATTAAACCCATGTAACTTTGAATCAAATCAAGGTACCTGCAGATTAAACCCGGTACACGTGGATTAAGCCCAGCTAACTATGAATTAAACCTGTCTGCGAACTAAACCTGGGTACCTTTGAATTAAAGCCAGGTGCCTGCAAATTCTGGGTACTTCTGAATTAAACTCAGGTACCTGCAAATAAAACTCGGGTACCTCTGAATTAAACCCAGGTTACCTGTGATTTAAACCTACGAAGCTCTGAATTAAACCCAAGTAGCTCTAAATTAAACTCAAGTACTTTTAAATTAAAAACAGGTACCTGTGATTTAAACTCAGATATTTCCGAATTAAACCCGGCTACCCCAGAATTAAACCCGAGAGGTAGATCTTCAACTCTGAGACGGAATGAAGTCCTAACCCACTGCTAACCCAGCCTTACGTAAGGTCTCTCCTACTAAAGACAGAACTAGTAACTCCTTAGCAGAAGCACTTAGAAGATCTGCTGGAGGCAGCTCCGCAATCCCACAAACGGGTTTTCCAGCATTGCTGAGCCAGCTCTAACCCCGTTTTTTAACCCTTAATAAAACGTAACCGCGCTGCTGAAGCCTCGAGCGAGCCGCAAACCTTTTTCATTTACGCAACTGCAAAAAAAACCGCGCAGATAAAAGCGATTTTCCTTCAGGAATTTTCAGAAGAAAAGCAAAACTAGCGACCGGGAACTAACCGAGGCTCAGATTTAAGCGCTGAAGTTCTAATCGCTACTATTAATTATTGCGGCTGCGTGATTCCTCCCCCCTCGACCGGTCTTTCCACGGGTCTCGGGAAGCTTCTCCTAAAATAACCCCGCTCAGCCGAGCGGTGAGGACGAAGAGGCAGAGCCCGTCCGGTTTGCCGTTAAGCAACCCAAAATCTGGTGCCCACCAAAACTAGGCCAGGTTTTAAGTCTCCTGAGCACCAACCACAGTCCAGCCCAAGCGCCGACGCTCGAAGCCGGGAGAAGCACCCGAGCTGCTCGGAGAGCTCGTTCCCGGCTGTTTGCAAGCAAAAAATCCTACCTAGATGCTTCCAGGATGGAGTTTGGGGTCATTTGCATCCACTAATTGCTAATTACGACGAGTTAAACCGGAATAACCCTCTCGATCAGCACCTCCGGCTTCTCAGAGCTCAAGGCCAAGGCTCAGTCCCATCTCCTACGCTCTAAAACCAGTATTATTATTCTCTTCCTCCCTTTGAAGCCTCCTATTTTCAGAGTTTCAGCAGATTTTCAGCAAAAAACACTCCTGATTTAATAAAATTACGTGTTTAATCGCCAGCTACACCCAGGGCTGGAGACGTCGCACAGATTCAAGCGGGAAAAATAAAAATCCTTCGGGTTTTAAAAGCTCTGGGTTGCAAAAAGGCAAGAGGCAGCTGGCGGGAGCCGCTGCTGAGCAGCAAAACGACGTTTTAAAGGGAATAAAAACGAAGCTGCAATTAATCGCAGTTAGTTCTAGTCTATAATTCCATCGCGGCCGCGCTTGCTCGTAGGCGTGAGCATCGGACGCCTCGTTTTTTGAGGGTGAACCCAAGCAAACGCAAAAAAACCCCAAGGTTTAAATAAAAACAAAAAAATTAATCCCAGGTTACCGGCGGTCGCCACCGATTTTAAAATCGCAAATACCGATCGCGCAAAGTGACTCCTCCGGGACGGCGGCTCAGTGGGCACGCAAGAGCCTCGCTGAGAGACAAGACTGTTAAAATACCAGAGCTTATTAAAATTTGCAAGGTAGATTTTGAAGTCCACCAGCAAAATCTGAAATCTTATTCTCCGCTTAAGCCAGCGCGGGGGCTGCCACCGTCATCCTCCCCGAAAAATAAATACACGAGTATTTTACAATGGCAAAACTAACGGCCCCGTCCCACTCCGGGCCGTTAAATTAACGTCATCGTCAAGGCGCTGTGTCAAAAATACGCCTTGAAAAATCTTAAAAGGCCTTTTAAAAGGTCTTTTAAATTTATTGCGTCAAAAATATGCCTTAAAAGGTCTTTTAAAACATCTTAAACCACCTTAAAAGGTCTTTTAAATGCACTGTGTCAAAAATACACGTTAAAACGTCTTAAAAGGTCTTTCAGAACATCTTAAAGCACCTTAAAAGGTCTTTTAAGAGGTCTTTAAATTTATTGTGTCAAAAATATGCCTTAAAAGGTCTTTTAAAACATCTTAAAGCACCTTAAAAGACCTTTTAAACACCTTGCATCAAAAATACACCTTAAAACATCTTAAAAGGTCTTTCAAAACATGTTAAAGCACCTTAAAAGGTCTTTTAAACGCACTGTGTCAAAATTACACCTTAAAACCTCTTAAAAGGCCTTTTAAGAGGTCTTTTAAATGCATCGTGTCAAAAATATGCCTTAAAAGGTCTTTTAAAGCACCTTAAAAGGTCTTTGAAAAGTACTGTGTCAAAAATATGCCTTGAAACATCTTTAAAAGTCTTTTAAAATGTCTTAAAGCACCTTAAAAGACCTTTTAAACAGCTTGTGTCAAAAATACACCTTAAAACATCTTAAAAGGCCTTTTAAATCATCTTAAAGCACCTTAAAAGGTCTTTGAAAAGTATCGTGTCAAAAATACGCCTTAAAACGTCTTTTAAAACATCTTAAAAAACCTTAAAAGGTCTTAAAATGTCTTCAAGCATCCTAAAAGGTCTTTTAAAAAGTCAGAGAAGGTCTTAAAATCCAACTTCAAAGTGATCCAAGGGGTAACACTGCAAATGCCGGGACGGAGATCGACGGGATACTGGGCAAATCCCTGCGGCCACAGGTTTTCACCGTGGGTTTTATCAGAAAGGGAGAAAAAAAAAGGTTCAGGAGAGCAAAAAGCCATCGGCATTGGAAATTAATTGCCTAGAAGAGATTAATTCTCTTAATTAACCTCCTACCCAAAGCGCTACGGGTCAGATCTCCGGCCCAGACCGAGGGTATCCGCGCCGGGGCCGTGCTGGTTAAGCCCTTTCCAAGCCCCGGAGCGGGAGCCCGACCCGGATAACGTCGGTCTACGTCGGCCAACCGAATCCCAAACACCCACAGCTGGGACGGCAAACACCGGAGAGACGTCGGATTTGGGGGAAAGCGGCCAAAAAGAGGACAAAAACGTGTAAAAACTCGAACACAAGAGCAACCCCGCGCTCCGCCGCCTCCACCCAGCCACCGTTTGGGGAGAAACACTCAAAAACGAGCATTTCCCGCTCCACCGGAGGCGGGTTTTTGGCAGAGTGAGCGGCGCGGAGGAGATTTTGGTGCCTTTCTAGGTTTTAATTAGGCGCTGCTCGTTGGAACGAGAAGGGGTTGGCACCGGCACATCCCGAAAACTCCCACCTGACACCTGACGGCCCCGGCGCCGCGCTCCGGAGGAGATCCCCGAGATCATCCCTATAAATCATCACCCGAAACACAACGTGGTGGAGGACCCTGCTATCCGGCTGAGGAGCTATCACCGGCTTCGGGCGGGGGAAAAAGGCAAAAGAGAATTTTAAAGAAAACCACCATTTTGGCGCCTTTGGGATTTGGAGCCGATGGGTTCAACGGGCGAGTGCTTTTTCGGAGGGGTTCCGCCGGGAGACGGGACGCCGGGGTCAAGGCTCTGGGGTTGGGAGGAGTTGGGGTTGGCCAAAGTTGACGCTACACCGTAAGGAGGGTCGGATAAACACGGTTTATTTTGGTTGATGCTATCGTGAGCTTGGCAGAAATAAAGAGAAACTGGATGAAAAAACTCATTTAAGAGCATAAATACGGGCGGTTTTCCTTCCCCCCATCAAACCAGGGCAGAATTTAGCACAAAATGATTTAATTTTCTGATCGCCAGAGTCACCCTGAAACGCTCCGTCAAAACCTTTCAACCTCCTTCCAGAAAAATAAAGCCTGGTTCTATTAAAAATACATTAAAGTAGGTAAATATGTTCAAAGACTTCAGACTCTGGGCTTATCCCAGACAAACACAACCCTAAAAAAGCGGAGGATCGCTGGGAAGCGTTGCCAGCACCGCCTCTAAGGCGAGTCCGATCAATCTTGCTGTATTTTGGGGGGTTTATTGCATTTTGGGGGGGATTTTCTGCTCCTTTTTTCAGCGTCGTTCGCCCTACGCACCCAACCCAGCCATGAAAATAAGCCCAGACTATTTCTTGCCACGTGCATCTCCTGATTTCCCAACCCGCTGGAGAGGAGTAAGTCTTAATGTTGACTTAAGTGCTGGGATAAGCCCAGCTTAACCTCCGGAGTCCAAGCTGAGATAGCAGCTAGGAGGTAAAAACAGCTTTAAGTGACGGTACAAGCTTTGCTTCCCTAAAACCGAGGAGGGAAGGCTAGCGAGGAAAGCGTAATAATGAAGAAGAATTTGAGAACAGCCTAATTTAAGCCCGAACGATGGTGGTACGAGGGAGACGCTCCAGAGGTTTAAAATTTCATTTCAAATCCTTTTTTCTCTCGACACCTGCCCGTAAAAAAAAAATATAAAGGCTTTTAGATGTAAAACCCCGTTTCCTCTGTCTTTCTCCCTCCTCTGTGGCGCGAGCAGTGGTGCTGAGCACGGTTTATCCCTCTCCTTTGTGGGAAAAACGTTTTTTTTTTTTTCTAAAAATACAAATCTAGGCCATTAAACAGACGCACGCTGGTTTTTTGGGCTCCCGCGCTCGCGTCTAAGCTCGGCAAGGAAAAACTTATGAAAAAAACCTAATCATCGCGTCGGGCTTAAGAACTGCCAGGGACAACATCGCGACCGCCAAGTTGTCCGCGCCGAGCCCCAAAAACCCGACCAACGCGCGGCTGCGTACGTACGTTTTGTTCGTTATAAAGTAAAAATGGAAATAATAATAGTAGAAAAAAAATAAAGAAAAATTAAAAAAAAAATTAAAGACCAAGCCAGGAATGAAAACATATTTATTTATACAGAAACCAGGTCTAGGACTGAGTCGTTAAATAAGCTGCGTCTAACCTGTTTCTGAATCTTCGCTGTCGGAGGAGCTGGACTCGCTGGTGCTCTCAGACTCTGAGGAGGAGAACCCCTTCATTTTAGAGGAACCAGCAATTACATCCACTTTCTCCGCTGCAAGAAGATAACAGTACAGCGTTAAAGGATAATTAATGAATATTAAAAGGATAATTAAGAACCCCGAGTCCTGCCTGCTCCTCCCAAGCCTGCCTGCTCCCCCCCCTTGCCGACACCAGCAGGCTGTGCGAGACCCGCGGCATCCGGGTATTCCTGCGCAGGGGTTAAGCCAAGCTTTAATCCTGAGTCTCTGCTTATTTCTATCGCTGGGACGTGGCGGGGTCTCGGAGGTTTCTGGGGTGATGATTTTTTTATGGGGTGGAGGGTGGTGGGGGTGTCCCCTCGTGGCACCATCCAAAGTGGGCACCGGACGGGATTTAAGCCCGGCCTAGCAGACATCTGGCTGCATAACACACACCCACTTGCTCAAGCAGGGTCATTCTTCATCCTTCTAAGCCCTTCTGGGGTAGGAAGGTCTGGCTTTACCCAGCTGCTTTAGGCTGGCCTAAGACTAGGGGGTTCTCCGCCTCCACCCCGCTTGTGCCAGCCAGGAGCCGGCGCTTAATCCCGCGTGGCTGCGTGACACGGGGCTGAAAACTCGCTTTTTTTTTAAGCTGCATCAACTTGCTGGTCTAAGGAGGCGGCAGGAGGTTGAGGCAGTGGAAAAATATAAAAAAACCTTTTTTTTAATAGCTTAAAGGAGAATAAAATGGGGCAGGAACAGGTCAGGAGTTGCTCAAGGCCCTGGCAACGTCAGAGCCCTTTACTAAACCTGTAAAACCTTAAATTAAAGAAAAAAAAGAAATCTAAGCATTTTTCTCGGGTACGGAAGGATAAAGAAACCTTCCAGGATTTGGCCCCGGCTTTGTTTTCCGTATGGATTTATCCCGGGAAGTCACCGTCACCCCGCGGCCACGGGAAACCGAGGGATTCCCGTTAAACTCCCCTTGTTTCTCCCCGTCGCCGCCACATCGCCCGTTCGCTGCGGGTGACTTCCGTAAAAAAAGCGGTTTATCTGGTCTTTGGCTATTAATAAATACGTGTATTTATTACAGAAATGTACATTTTCATATATATTCAAAATAAAACACGGGTATAAAGTATATTTAGATTCTATCTGAAGCATATTGAAGTATTAAAATGGACTGAAATAGATTAACGCATATCAAAAGGTATCAAAATAGAGCAAAATGTATTAAAATAGAGCAAAATGCATTAAAATAGAGCAAAATGTATTAAAACAGCAAAATATATTTAAACAGAGCAAAATGTATTAAAATAGAGCAAAATATATTAACACAGAGCAAAATGTATTAAAATATATCAGAATATATCAAAGTATTTAAAAATGTATCAAGTTATATTAAAAATATAGAAAAATATTAAAAATATTGAAAAATATAAAAAAAAAATCTAAAAATGTATCAAAATATCCTCAGAAAGGTCATTAATGGGTTTAATAAAAACCTTGGAACGATATTCAACTGGAATCGAAGCGCCGGCATCTCGAGGGGACGCAGGGACCGGCGGCCTCGTGTCGCCAGGATTTAACCCCCACGTTGACGCGCCGCTGGAGAAACAGCAGCTCTTAAATAAAATCCCCTTTTCCGCTGGCCAAATACCCACCCTCGGCTTTTTTAATACCCGTCTCTGCCTCGAGCCTGGGGAAACGTCGCTGGAATAAGGAGAAAAAACTGGTTTTAAGGCTAAAACGTACCTTGAGGTTTCCTCTTCTTCCGTAAACACGACGTTACGTATCTCTCCAGCTCCCGTAAGGTGGATGGTTTTAACGTCTCGAAGTCAATCTCGATCTCGTCGGGATTGGAGTTTTTGAGCGAGGGTTCTCTCGACTGGATGATATGGACAACTCGGCCCAGTTTCTCACCGGGGAGTTTATTAATGTCCAGGCTCAGCTGCCTCTTCTCCTCATAGGACATGGGTTTACACTTCTCCTCCTCCTCGGACTCGTAGGCTGGAGGGGGCTTGCTGTTCTTCACCGTCACAGGCTCCTTCTTACTACTTAAGAACAATTATAAAATGTTATTGCAGAACACACCGGAATGCCGAAACGCTGCCGCGTGGGTCTAACCTCGTCACTGCAACCACTAAATCGCTCTGGTTTTAAGGGTTTTTCACTTTCCACCCTGGGAACGAGCATCTTTTTCTTCTATGGCTCGAGCTTGAAGCTCAGCCACGAGGCTGGGACGTAGAAAGCTGAGCTCAACACCCTGCTATACACGAAACCTGAGCTGAATCCCGTTAGACATGAAAGCTGAGCTCCACCCTGTTAAGACACGAAAGCTGAGCTCAACCCACTGGTAAGACAGTAAGGCTGGGCTCAAGCTTCTGTTAGACACCCAAAGCTGAGGTCAACTCGCTGTCAGACACCCAAAGCTGTTCTTCAGCACCGTTAGACCCCCAAAGCTGAGCTCAGACCGCTGTTAAGAGACCCAAATCTGACCTCAGCCCCTTGTCAGACACCCAAAGCTGAGCTACCCGCCCCAACGCTTGCTCTCCCCAAAAGATGAGCATCTTCAGGAGGTAATTCAACAGCTCAGCCCACTGTTAGGCTCCCAAAGCTGAGCTCAACCCGCTCTTAAGACACCCAGAGCTGAGCTCAGCCCCCTGCCAGACACCCAAAGCTGAGCTCAGCCTGCTGTTAGACACCCAAGGCTGAGCTTAACCTGCTGCCAGACACCCAAAGCTGAGCTCAGCCCGCTACCAGACACCTTCAACTGAGCTCAGCCCACTGTTGGACACCCAAAGCTGAGCTCAGCCTGCCGTTAGATACCCAAGGCTGAGCTTAACCTGCTGCCAGACACCCAAAGCTGAGCTCAGCCCGCTACCAGACACCTTAAACTGAGCTCAGCCCACTGTTGGACACCCAGAGCTGAGCTCAGCCCACTGTTAGACACCCAAGGCTGAGCTCAACCTGCTGTCAGACACCCAACGCTGAGCTTGACCTGCTGTCAGACACCCAAAGCTGAGCTCAACCTGCTGCCAGACACCCAAGGCTGAGCCACCCGCCCCAATGAGCAGCTACAGGAGAGAATTTAAATTCAATCCGAAGCCGGAGCAGCTCCGGAGCGGAATTCCTGGACCACGACTCAACCAACGCCGCTCGTTTCTCGCCAGGAAAAGCAAGAGGTTGGGCTGTTTCAGAGCCTGATGCCCCGGACGAGAAGTAAAACCCAGCTTCCGTAAAAAATTACGGTCGTAAGAAGGGAAAAACAACCAGCTACGGGGATTCCTTGGCGTCAGCCTCGGGTTTAGCTGCAGTTTGAGCGCTTCAGAACTGAGGTGAGGCCCGGGGACAGAGACAAGCTCGTTATTTCCTTCTTAATTTAATCTCGTTACAGCTAAATATGGCAAACAACAACTTTTCGCCTCGGGTTAAACACCAAGATCCTGCCTGCCCTTCGAGCCGGGAGCTGACAAGCGGGAGAGACTCGGCTTTCGGCCTCTTACCTCTTAATTTAAAACCTACGGCTTCCAAAAAAACAGGGAAGGGGAGGGAAAATTAACAGGATTCAAGAGTTTGAGATCCAGGAGAGCAACTCCACGTCATTTTTCCCCCCTTCTCCTCTCGTACTCGGCGCGTTTGTAGCAGCAAAAGCATCAGCCCCCCAACAAAAAAAAACCATAAAGCCGAGCTCGTGGGTTGGGACTTGACCCCGAGCAACGCCTCCGCAGGCGAGGGGCCCGGCAAAGGCGTTACTCGTCAAGAATCCTGCGCGTAATGAAGTTAATTAGCAAAAGGGAAATGAAAAAATACAAGCGCCGCGCGGTAAAACGTAAGGGTTACGGGACGGGAGAGGGCTGGGGCTGACCTGGAGGTACTGCTGTTGCTGTTGCTTTTCTTGGCCTTCTTGGGTGGCGGCTCCTTGGCTTTGCTTTTCTTGGCGTCTTCCAGCTCTTCCTTCTTTTTGTGCTTCTCCTTCTTCTTCTCCTTC
This sequence comes from Phalacrocorax carbo, assembly GCF_963921805.1. Classification (NCBI taxonomy): domain Eukaryota; kingdom Metazoa; phylum Chordata; class Aves; order Suliformes; family Phalacrocoracidae; genus Phalacrocorax; species Phalacrocorax carbo. The sequence goes on along the minus strand of NC_087542.1, from coordinate 1,429,895 downwards.
TTGTCCTTCTCTTTTTTCTTTGGTTTGTTCTGCTGCGGCTGGGACAGGGCTGCAAGCTGTTCGTGCACGGCTTTCAGCTGCGACGCAGAGACACACACAAGATCAAGATACTTTCGCCCGGCACCGCCTCCTCTTCCATATTAATTTACTTTTTCCCCTACTGCCCAACGCTTTATCTTTTCCTATTAATTCCAGTTAATTCCACCTTTTCCTCGCACCGTCACTTCTGTCTATTAAAGCACCGACCGCTGCAAGAGGAAGGAAACCTCTTGAAGGGTGTTTCTCCCCGCCGGCTTCATCGGCGCTACCGATGCTTTAATTACCAGCGCCAACGGTGCCGCGGAGCGGGGAGGATGAGGAGGATGAGGCTATGGGTTGGAGGGCTGCTCCTTATCTCGTGGGCTTCCCCCACGCTGGGTAAAGCCTGGCTTTACGGGAGTTGGGGCAGCCCCGGAGCCTCCTGCCTGCTCGGAAGACGCCACCCGAGCGCGGGCAGCAAATTCCTGCCGTTGGGGACCGCCTTGTGTTGGGAACCGGTAGGATCGTCCTGAAAAGCACCGATTCCTTCGTGCTTCGCTTTAAAACGAACGATTTTGGAGCGCTTTGCAGCTGACGGTCGCTGTTGTACAACTAGAAAATCTACGGCTTTGAGCGAAGTCCCCAAAGCCACCGAGTTCACGAAGAAGGACGCGTTGGCCACCCCCGATCCATCAGGAGGGCCGCGGTACCTGCTCCTGGAGCTCCGCTAACCGCTGAGCTCGCTCTTCCTCGGAGTCATCGGAGGAGCTGTCGCTGTCGGAGGAGCTATCGCTGCTGCTGTCGCTGGACGAAGGGGGAGCCACCTTGGTGGGAGGCGGCACCACCACGGGAGAAGAAGCTGGAATCACAGGTTCTTCCGGTTCATCCGGCATCTTGGCGAAGCGCATCTCGAACACGTCCTGAAAATACAGGGGGGAAAAAAGAACGTCAGGGTTGGCAGAGCGAGACGCTACAAGCGCCGTTGGCGTCTCCAGGCTGTTCCCTACGGACTCGGCGTCTCCCAGACAAGATTTCCCGAACGCTCCGAGTCCGCTTGGAATTTTACCCGTTTCCAAGACGGGTTTTTTGGGGAAGAATTTACCGGCAAGACTCATCGTCCCGGTTCTTGAGATCGTCTACGTCATCTTTCGCGACGGATTCACGGAGGGCTCAACTGCGGCCGCAGCTCCGCTGTCGCAATCCCCTCCCCTCCAGCCTGCCTGGATTTCCCCAACCCACATCCCGCGAAAACCGCCTCGATTCAACCCAAACGCTTGCGCGAGGACGTTTCCCGTTATCCCCAAGAGCGACGGGTGCGAAGCCCGTTTAATTCCCCTTATCCCAGCAACGCCAAAGTCCATTTTTCTCCTAAACCTTGATATGAAAATCCCTCTTCATTGAAACCAAGGCAGATAAGGTGGCAGAGCCCGCTTGCATTTAGAGCCTGGCCGTGTTTCTCGGTGCTTATCGACTTCCTTTGAAGGAAGGGACGCGCGTGTGGTATTTTTAGTTCCCCAGAAGAGGAACAAGTGCTATTTGTACCCAAAAAGAGACCTTTCCCCCCCACAAGGTGCCACCTTGTGAAAGGCGAAGCACTTGCAGACAAAAAAAAGGCCATTTTTTTGGCACCTCCTACAAGGCGAGACCTGAAAACGGGCTCGATTCACCCCCTTCGAGGTGTTTAGAAAGCAGGCACTTATTTCTGAGCTTAGCAACTCGCGCCGAGCTCCGCTTGGAGCCCGTAAGGAGACCCGCAGCTCCCAGAAGACGACTCAAGCGCTGGCGGGAAGGACAACCCGAAGGCGACACGGGTGTCGGCGTCCGCCTCTTCGACGCCGAGTCATAAAAACCCAACGGATAATTCCTCCTCCCGCCCCAAGAACTGACGTTCGCTCTGCAGTTCTGATTCGGGTTTTCTATTTTCCCAGTCCCCGGGTGCGTGGCTGAGACCAGAAACCCACCAGGCGAGACCTGTGGTTTATTTCTAGAACTCAACAGACTAAATATTAACCGTACGCGGGTTCGCATACATTTATACAACTCAGCCTAAACCCTTCAGCAAGTCAAAAGCCCCGTAACATCAAATCGCGCTGATTTAACCCATCGCTTGAGCGCGGGAGCGGTGTTTTCGTTGGTGGAGGCTTCGGGCTCTTCTAGTCCAGGCTCACCCGTGGGATTTTAAGGAGCTGCTGGGCTCTCCCCTACCTCGACGTGCATTATTTTTCCACCTTCCCTCTTAGAGGTGAGCGGGCGGAGCGCTGCTGGACCGCATTTCTCCATCCTCAGCCTCCTCCTGCCTTTATTCAAGGGCTTGCTTTCAGCAGCGACGGCTTTCGCGGGCGCCGCAGATGTTGTTTTGCTGCTTCCATCTGCTGGCAGAAATGCCACTGACGTGCTCTGGGCTCAAATTTCAGAGGAAGGAGCAGAAAATGTTGGAGGAAAAGGGGCGAGATTTCCAAGCTCTTTCAGCGACGGCGTCGCTTGCGGGACGACGGAGGCCGGCACGTGTTTGTCACTGAGTCACGGCACTTAGCGGTCGTTTACGACCTAATTCTTGTTTTCCATGAACCCAGAAGTCCGGTGCTTTATCACCACCGGCAGGCAACACTACGCCGCCGTATAGACTCGAGTTTTCTATCCTCTAAGGCCAGAAATAAAACCTTCCTGGGTTTTATTTTTTAAATACCTATTTAATGAACAGAAAGGCTAACTGAAAGTTCCTTTGCGTGAAGCTAAAAAGTAACCCCTCAGTTCGGAGCCCCTCGGTGTCTGGAGGATCTTTAAGAATCCGCTCAGGGAAGGATGGAAGAGAAAAACCCTGCGAGTAGGTAACGAGCTAATTAATGCCTTTTTAATCCGGGATTCTTAGTGCTACTCTCTCGTGCATCGCCGGTACCGCTGACCCGCCCTCGCTCGGCCAAACATAACCCATCAACCTCTTCCGCGAGGCCGAAAACCCCAAGAAATCCTCTTCCGACGACGAAGCGCTAACAAAAAGCAGCAAAGCGAGTTATTTTGGAGGCTGATGTTTCCAGGGCGGAGGGGTAACGCAGCGACCGGGGCTGCCTATTAAGCAAGACGCCGCGTATATTGTTTACGGGAACTCAAGTTCCAACTTGACCCCTCAGTCTTGTTTCCAAACCACGGCAGCGCTCCGGAAACCTCTTCCCTTTTTTTTTTTTTTAAATTTTATTCCTGAAATGAGTTTTCTAGGCAGGAGGAAAAGCAACCGGAGAGGTGCCACCTTGGGCTCAAGCAGGCGGGGAGCGGGATCCCGTTGGTATTTCAGTACCTGCCTCCGTCGCAGCGCCGCTACGGGGCTCCTCTGAGATTTAACACCCATTTTTTTGAGGATTATTCCATTCAAAAAACCCTTTTTTCCCCCCATCTTTATGTCAGAAATTAAGTTTCCCGAGTGGTTTGTCTTTGCAGGGACGCGTTCCCGAGCCTGTCCAGGGGATTGATGGGGATGAAATCCCGATTTCATACAGCCCTCGGGCCAGACGGCATCACCTGGCGATGCCAGTCGCTGAGGATTCCTCCCCCCCCCGCCCATAAAATGGGGCGAAGAGAAGAAATTGCGAGTTTCTGTGAAACCCTTCAGCCGGCGATGAGAGCGCCTGGAATTTCAGATCAGATTCACTCGGCTGCTGGTCGGAAAACGCTCCGAGACGTCGCTTGAAGAGGCCGTGAAGTTCTTTGTTGAGCAAAACAAGAAGAAAAGAGCAGCCGGAGGGCGAGCGTTGTGTTTTCCAGGCATCTACGTACCATAAAATCCAGAAAAAAACATGAATAAGATGCTGAATTCTACTAAATTCATACCGGTGTTTTCCTCAAAGCTCCTTTGACTTCAGCAGAGGGGGAAACTTAAAACACGGAGGCTTTTACACGAGGTTTCCAGTTAGCAAAACCCAGCCAAGCTACTAATACCCAATTTCTCCATTTTTTTTTGGTTGTTTCTTGAGTCGAATATCCTGCAACTTAGCAGATTTTCCCCCAATTTAACAGCTTTCCCCTCAACCTAATACTTTTCCCCCATCACTCCGGTGCCTTCCAGCGTAACTCTCATCCCTTCCCGACCTGTTTTCCGACGGTCAAAGCAAACCACGCCGATTTTCTTCTCCTTTCACACGGCGAGAGCTCCGCCGCCTCGCGGCTCCGCCGGAGTCGCGCTTCCTACGCGGACGAGCCCTCTCCCCTGACGGATTTGCCTCCCGCGTCCTCGCGGACGGCTCGCACCCCGCCGAGCCCATCCCGCCTCTCCCTCCTCGCCGCGCTCGAGGCGTCTTCCCGGCATCCGATACGCGGCTCCACGCGGATTTTGGGGACTCCAGGGCAGCTCCCGGCTGCTCGGTTGGTATCGAGCGTGACACGGTGATGTTATTAAGGAGAGGCCGAGGGCAGAAAAGCTTATTTCTTTAGAAAATGACAACTGAAGCTTAGACACATCCCCCACAGCGCCCTTCCCTCTGAACGGGGGAGACACGGGTTTGCTGGGGGGACGGTCCGGTGGGCGAGGCACCGGCTGGGTGGTGGCACCCAGAGGGTCGTGGTCAATGGCCGATGGCCAGATGGAGACCGGTGGCGAGTGGCGTCCCTCAGGGCTCCATCTTGGCTCCAGCACCGTTTAATATCTCCCTCGATGACACAGACAGCGGGATCGAGCGCACCCTCAGCACGACTGAGGAGGCACCAGCTGCGGGGGGCAGGTGACGCGCCAGCAGGACGGGGTGTCACCCAGAGAGACCTGGCAGAGATAGAGAGGGGGGCCTGGGAGAGCCTCCTGAGGTCCAGCAAGGCCAAGTGCAAGGTCCTGCCCCTGGGTCGGAGCAGCCCTGGTACCCGCACAGGCTGGGGGTGGGGGGATGGGAGCAGCCCTGCGGAGAAGGACTCGGGGTGCTGGGGGATGAAAAGCTGGGCACAAGCCGGCCATGTGCGCTCACAGCCCAGACCCCCAGCCGTGCCCTGGGCTGCATCCCCAGCAGCGTGGGCAGCCGGGCGAGGGAGGGGGTCCTGCCCCTCTGCCCCGCTCTGTGAGACCCCCCTGCAGCGCCGCAGCCAGCTCTGGGGTCCCCAGCACGGGACAGACATGGGGCTGTTGGAGCGGGGACAGGGGGGCACAGAAGTGCTCCGAGGGCTGGAGCCCCTCTGCTGTGAGGCCGGGCTGGGAGAGCTGGGGGTGTGCAGCTGGAGAAGAGGCTGCGGGGAGACCTTATTGCAGCCTCCCAGTGCTTAAAGGGGGGCTGTGGGAAGGGTGGGGGCGACCTCTTTAGCAAGGGCCGATGTGAAAGGACAAGGGGGGATGGTTTGGAATGGTTTTAAACTAAAGGAGGGTGGATTTAGACTGGATCTAAGGAGGAAATTGTTTATGCTGAGGGTGGTGAAGCACTGGAAGGGGTTGCCCCGAGAGGTGGTCGATGCCCCATCCCTGGGAACACTCAAGGCCAGGTTGGACGGGGCTGTGAGGGGCCTGATCTGGGTGAAGATGTCCCTGCTCACTGCAGGGGGTTGGACTAGAGACCTCTAAAGGTCCCTTCCAGCCCAAACCATTCCCTGATTCTGTTCTATTCTAACCCACAATCCTTCCAAAGCAAAAAAAAAAAAAGAAAAAAAAAAAAGAGATAAATCAGTATTTAAGCGAACGACCTGCCTGAAATCAGGGACACGGGGAACGCCCGAGTGTTTTTAATGACAGATGTGGAAAAGCTTGGGTCAAAAAATCGAACGCAAGAGCACCCTGTCCCCTCGCACTGGTTCTCGGCGGCTGCCGCGAGCCCCTTCAGCTCCGGCGCGAGCTCCGTCTCTCCCAGATCCGCTCGGAGCGACGTTCCCTGCTTCGGCCGAGCGACCCCGCGCAGCAGCTCCAAATTACCCAGAAACGAGGGAATCCAGGTGATTTGATGGAGCGGGGGGGGCGCGGCCGAGCACTTCGCTCGAGGCGTGTGGCTTTTGTCAGCTAATTCATTAACTAAGAAACCCTTCAGGAGCGAGGGGAGAGGAGAAAACTTCCCCGTAAGAGTGACGGAAGAGGGACTTAACAAAGCACAACCACGCAAGCACCGTCGCTTATCTTCTTTCTGGGTGTTTTTGGGAGAAAGCGACGTTTTGGAGCCGCGCTTTTCCTTCCTACTCCTTCGTCAAAAAGAGAAGAGGACACGAAAAAGACGCTATTAAACAAAATAAGAGTTTAAAGAAGCGAATTGGGCTGAGTCAGCTCAGTCCTTGTATCGTTTCCACAGCAAAAAGTGTCGTTTTTTTTAACCGTTACCTACCGCGCCGGCATTTTTTTAATGTTATTTGAAGACTACGTGGGCCTTGCGCGGGAAAAATAAAGTCCCGAGAGGCGCCGGCGTTCATCGAAAAGCAAAGCGAGCTGCAACAACGCGCGTCCTTACCTGCAGCTTCCGTGCCATGGCCACCACCTCGTGATCGGCGGGGTTGTACTTATAGCAATTGGAGAACATCAATCGGACGTCCGCCGCAAATTCCTGAGCATCTCGGTATTCCCGGTTCTCCAGTTTCGACTACGAAGAGGAGAGGGAAGAAGAAAAAAACGAAAACACAAAGAAAAAACTCTCCGCTGTTACCAGGGCAAATACAACAAAGTGATTGATTGAATGAACGCGGCCCCGCGGCGCCCACAGATTTCAGGCATCCGTTTTCTCCCTATGCTGGAACGACTCATTTTGGTCAAAAGAAGGACTGATTTTGGTCAAAGGAAGGGCTGAATTTGGTCAAAGGAAGGGCTGAGTTTGGTCAAACGAAGGGCTGAATTTGGTCAAAGGAAGGGCTGAGTTTGGTCAAAGGAAGGGCTGAATTTGGTCAAAGGAAGGGCTGAATTTGGTCAAACGAAGGGCTGATTTTGGTCAAACAAAAAGGGCCGATTTTGGTCAAAGGAAGGACCAATTTTGGTCAAAAAAAAGAAGGACCGATTTTGGTCAAACAAAGGGCTCATTTTGGTCAAATAAAGGGCTCATTTTGGTCAAACAAAGGGCTCATTTTGGTCAAACAAAGGGCTCATTTTGGTCAAACAAAGGGCTCATTTTGGTCAAACAAAGGACTAATTTTGGTCAAATGAAGGACTAATTTTTGTCCAACGAAGGACTAATTTTCATCAAATGAAGGACTAATTTTTGTCAAACGAAGAACTAATTTTGGTTGAACGAAGAACTGATTTTCATCAAACGAAGGATTAATTTTCGTCAAACAAAGGACTAACTTTCGTCAAACGAAGGGTTGTGGCTGGCTTATAAAAAACTTAGAGCCAACTACAGGCATCCTCAATGACGTTCAAGAAGGACTACATGCTCTCCAAGCCATCTCCTCGCCGCCTCCGTGGCTGACGGCAGCCAGAGGGTTTGGATGAAGATCACGGTGGTGTTGAAGGCCGGGAGCTCCACCCGACCGCACCAAGAAGGGCGGAACCTCCACGCGCGCCCAGGATCGTGCGTTAGCAGAACACGGTGGGCTTTGCTCGGATCGTTCCCCTAAAAGGAAGATCTCGAGAGTTGTTTTAACGGCGTAGCCTGGGTGGAGGGACAGAGGACACCAGGATGGTCCTTCACCCAACGATGGAAGAGGGAGTGCTGGGTTGACGGTTGGACTTGACGATCCTAGAGGTCTTCTTCCATCCTTAATGATTCTAAGATGACTTTGTTGACGCAGGGGATGGGATTCAACCATTTCACCTGCTTTCAACCACCCACCCTTCCTCCAGAACCAAGCTGGTGTTTCTAGAGCTTGGACCTCCACTGTAGGACCTGCTCCTGTCCCTCCTTCCTTCCAGCTGGGAGGACTGCTCTGGGTGGAGACAGCCTTGAGATGACCCCGTCATCCCCCTCCCCGCGCTGCCTCCAGCTGTGGCAACACCAGCTGAGCCAAGAGAAGCTTCACGCCTCCTTCTCCCTGCCTGGGAAAGCGGGGTCGAGTTGGACAACTGGAAGAGGGAGAACGTTCAACAGCTGTCCCGGCAACATCTGCCAAGGGTGACCTCAGACACGCTGCCCTGCCAGAGAGCTGGGCAGCGAGATGTACAGGCAGCTACGGACGTGCAAGACCTAACGCTCATCGCCGGCCAGTCCGGAGGAGAACGGAGAAAGCCAAAGCCAAGTATTTAATTTGGCGTCTCCAAGGTTTGGCCCACCGAGATCCTACGGGTCCGAAACGCCACGATGAAGGAAGGGCCGTGATCCCCGTTGGCTTCAGCCCTGGTGTAGGGGTGGGATGCGGGAAGGGAAAATTCAGTCCTCTGGTTTTAAAATTCAGGCCCAAACTGGGCGAAGGAGGAGTTAGAGCTGAGCTTAAACTGCCTGCATGTGAGTTTCTTCCGTAGGTAAAAAGTTAAGGCTTCTAAATCAAGAATTAAGGTTTCCTAGCTGGAGTTAGGCTTCGAAATCATAAATTCACGCTTGATAACTAAGAAGTTAAAGACTTGTAAATGAGGAATTAAGGTTTCCTAGCTAAAAAGTTAGGACTTCCAAATCCTGAATTAATGTTTCAAGGGGAAACGTGGATGACGCTGCAGTCGATTTTTAAAATTAAACAACTCCAATAATGAATTAATGCTTCAAGGGAAAACGTCGATGGAATTTGCAGCTGCTCTTTAAAATGAAGCAATTTTAAACTAGAGGGAACTATCTGTGCTTAACAGAAGACTGATTTAGGCGGACAGCTTCTGAAAGACGGGCCTTTATTTTAAAAAGGATCGAAAATGGGGTTGGTTTAAATCGAATCCCCTTGGTTCCTGTGATTTATGCTCTCTGAGGCCATCTCCTGGGCTAAAAAAAAACCCCGGATTTAGACAGTAATGGAAATTTTCTATAAAAAGCCCCGTGCGAGCGTTTCCTAAGAGCCCTTCTGGAAAGATGCCGCCTTGTTTGTTTTTCCCAAATGTCAGGATAACAGCAAGAGGCGAATAAGAGAGACCGAATGTACCAGAAAAACCTACGGCCAAAATACATCTGGCAGGCGCCTGAAGACGCCCGGCGCGCACGTGCCGGGGGAGAAAACGCTCTTTCTTCTGCTTAGCCCCCGACCTCCCCCTCCTATAAACCTGAGCTTACTTTGATTGTGCTCAGATCCATGGGATGTTTAATGATATCGCAGTAATCGTGCAGTCCCAGAGCTTCCACATCCACAGGTTTGTAGAAGGGCCAGGCGTAGGCGGCGTGTTTCTTGGCGAACATCTCTTTGATGATCCCGCTGCAGTATTTTAACTGCTCGGATATTTTGCTACTCTTTTCTACCACGTGTTGTTGAGAGTCGGGGACGTCCTTCTTTGGAGGCTTCACCGGGCGGCTGCTTTCCCGACGCGGACCCAACTTGGTGGACTTGGGTTCGGTGGGAAGCGATGACGATTCATGAATTGGGTCGATGGTCGTTGGTGTCGTGGTGTCTGCTTTCCTCTTCACCCCTTTTTTTGTCTAAAACCGAGCAAATAAATCAACGTTACTTTTGGCATCAGGCTTTTGGCTTCGACCGAGTCGCGTTTCTCGTAGCGTTGACACGGATTCGCCGTCGCTCGTGACTCCGGCCTCACGGCAACGCTACGAGAAGGGCACTGGAAACCCCTTCCAAAAATATTCAGCTATTTTTGGTCTGTTCTGAGCTCTACAGAAGAACATCTGGATTATCTCCGTCGTACCAACAAAGGTCAAGGGCATGAGTCACGTCAGCAAGCCAAGATTTTCTTCCTGAGTTACGTAAAGCTCAAATCAGGAAGGTTTTAAGAGGACGAACGGAGCTTCCACGCAAACCTGGGTGGAATCCATCACGTCTGACTTTAACTGGCGTCACAGAGGGTCGCCGTAGGCTCCCGGTATTTCTCAAACCATGCATTTTTTTGACCGAACTGCCGCCGTTTGCCTTACAACACGACTCCAGCGGCAAAGCAAAGGGCGGCCGCTCGACCACCTCTACGCCGTGGAGATAATTTAAACTATCGCGTTAAGATAATTAAGGAATCGCTCACCTTCACGGGCTGGGCGGGTGTGGGGATAACGGGCGGGTGAGGCTGGATGGGCTGGGGAGCCGGGGCCGGCGGCGCGGGGACCTGGGGAGCAGGCGGAGGCGGCGCAGGAGGTTGAGGAGGCACCATCGTCGTTACTGGGGTCTGGACGATGAGGTCGGGGGTGACGGAAGGAAAGGAATGAGTCGTCTGCGCGGACTGGAGGCTTTGCTGCGGCGCCTGCGTCTGCGCCGGGGACGATGCTTGGGTTGCGTTCGGTACCGTGGATGATCCTGGTTTGGATGTCACTGCCAAGAGAAAAGAAAGGAGAGGTTGTTTCTCTCTTCAAGTTGAATTGTTTTAATGGGAAAAACAATTAACGTTTCGTAATAACACCTTCTAAAGAACGTTCCTCACTAGATAGTATCTTGCAGTTCCCGCTCTTGAGCAACCCGCCAGGGGCAAACGCTCTCACAAGGATTATTGTTACGGCTCGCTAGGTGAAGCAGCTCAGGACCTAACTGTGCCGAAACCCCTCCAGAGAAAGACCGAGATCAGGCCAAACGCGTCCCCCTCTCGACCCCCTCCCGTCACACACGATTTCTTGCAGGCAGGGCAAGAGGATGAGCGCCTTTTTTCATAGAAGCAGAGAACCAGGGAACGCCCTGAGCCGGGAGGGACCCGCAGGGACCATCGAGCCCAGCTCCCGGCCCTGCCCAGGACACCCCAAATTCACACCGTGTCTCTGAGGGCCTTGTCCAAGCGCTTCTGGACCATCGCCAGGCTGGTGCCATGATGCCTCCCTGGGGAGCCTGTGCCAGGGCCCCACCACCCTCTGCGGGAAGAACCTTCTCCTAATGCCCAGCCTAACCCTCCCCTGGCACATCGCCCTGCCGTTCCCTCGGGGCCTGGCGTTGGGCACCAGAGAGCAGAGACCAGCCCTGCCCCTCCTCCTGCCCTCGGGAGGGGGCTGCAGAGCGCCATGAGGCTGCCCTCGGCCCCCTCTGCTCCAGCTGAACAACCCCAGGGGCTTCAGCCGCTCCTTGTACGGGTTCCCCTCTAAACCCTTCCCCAGCCCCGTGTCCCTCCTCTGGACACTCTCCAGTCGCTTTATACCCTTTATATTCTCTATATCCTTTATATCATGGATATCCTACACCCTGTGGCGCCCAACCCTGCCCGCAGCACCCGAGGTGAGGTCACCCCAGCGCGGAGCGGGACAATCCCCCCCTCGCCCGGCTGCGATGCAGGGCTCGATGCCCCCCAGGGCACGGCTGGGCCTCCGGGCTGCCAGGGCACGCTGGGGGCTTGTGTTCGACTTGCCATCGAGCAGAGCCCCCCGGTCCCTCTGCAGAGCAAGAGAGGGACCTCTCCCTGCCTACCCTTTTTTCCTAGCCAGCAGTTCTTGACTATCACCATTTTGGAGCCAAAACTGGGCAGCTCCTCCTTCGGGAGCAATTTTGTGCTCCTTTATCAAGAAGAGTTTCTTAATTCTTGATGATTTAAGTCATCGCAGCTGCCACCGTCCGGGGGAAATCTCTCCCGACGGCCGGAGCACAAGGTCCTCCTTGGGTGATTTCGGCCGTAGAAGTTGGAACCATCTTGGACCTTCCAGTGGTCCTGAGAAGTCACCTCCTCGCCGGAGCTGCCGCTGCTTTGCAGGGCAAAGCTCTCACCAAGCTTCCAAACTTTCCACGTGGGGAAGAGGAACGCTGCAATGCTTGGATGACGCTGGGACACGCGGCCGGCAGAGCTTCGAGACGGAGGTGTCAGCAAAGGGAGATCCATCCCGAAGCCCCCAGGTGTGGGGGGATGAGCAGGCGTTACAGGAGCGCCTTCCCTCAGCTACCAAACGCACCGCGGTAGCGATAACCCCGCTCCTATCTTAGAGCTCGGTGTTTTTTAAAACACGGGGACTGTCCTTTACGCACGCCCCGAGCGGGGAGAAGCCCCACCGCTCCATTTTGGCTGCTATTTCACCGCCCCTTCAACGCGGGGGCCCTCCCGTGCGCCGCGATCCGCCGCCGCCTCCTCCACGACCCCCGCTCCCAGCGACCGACTGCTCGGGAGAGGCGGAGGCGCGCGGCCAGACGCGCTCCTGCTCGGTCCCCGGGAGCCGCGGGAACCACGATCCACCGGGAAAAGGCGCCGTGAGACGAGCGAGCCCGCGCCCGCTGGCGACGGGCCGACGGCGGGGCGGACGGACGGACGGCTTCTCATCCCACCCTCCTTCCGAATGAGGACGGAGCGCTGACGCCTCCGCATCAGGTGGGATCCCGTGGGTCCTGCTGGCATGCTATGGGCCCTCCTGGGATCTTGTGGGTCTGCTGGCATCCAGTAGGTCCTGCTGGGATCCTGTGAGCCCTCCTGGGATCTTGTGGGTCTGCTGGGATCCTGTAGGTCCTGCTGGGATCTTGCAGGTCTTGCTGGGATCCCATGGGCCCTGCTGGGATCTTGTGGGTTCTGCTGGGATCCCATGATCCTGCTGGGATCCTGCAGGTCCTGTTGGGATCTTGTGGGTTCTGCTGGGATCCCATGATCCTGCTAGGATCTTGCAGGTCTTGCTGGGATCCCATGGGCCCTGCTGGGATCTTGTGGGTTCTGCTGGGATCCTGCAGGTCCTGCTGGGATCTTGCAGGTCTTGCTGGGATCCCATGGGCCCTGCTGGGATCTTGTGGGTTCTGCTGGGATCCCATGATCCTGCTGGGATCTTGCAGGTCTTGCTGGGATCCCATGGGCCCTGCTGGCATCCTGTGAGCCCTGCCGGGATCCCGTGGGCCCTGCTGGGATCCTGTAGGTCCTGTTGGGATCTTGTGGGTTCTGCTGGGATCCCACGATCCTGCTGGGATCTTGTAGGTCCTGCTGGGATCCCATGGGCCCTGCCTGGATCTTGTAGGTCCCGCTGGGATCCCACGGGCCATGCCTGGATCTTGTAGGTCCCGCTGGGATCCTATGGGACTCCTGGGATTTTGTATGACCTGCTGGGATCTTGTGGCCTTGCTGGGATCCCGTGGGTCCTGTCAGGATCCTGTGGGCCCCGCTAGAATTCTGTGCATCCTGCTGGGATCCCGCGGGCCCTGCCGGGACCACGAAGCAGCTCTCCATCAGTCAGGCAAAGCCGACGTGCTTCACCTCCAGCCCTACACAGGAGCTTGAGATTTCTACCAGAAACCTGGGGGGGGGTTCGCAGCAAGGCTTTCCAGCCAGCATCACACCTGGTTTTTATGATCTAACCCCAAACCCGTTATTATACGCTGAGTTGGGTGGAGAACGTGATTTATCAGAAGGCGTAGCAGACTAGCAGAAAACGATCTTGCAGGACCCCGAAGAGAGATTCTATGTAGTAAATATAGTTATTCTATTACGTTATTAAATTATTCTACTCTATTATTCTCTACGCTGTGTAGGTAAAAAGATCTCTGTGGGGGATTTCAGCGCTTCTCCTACAAAGAGATGCTAAGAAAGGTGATGGCCAGTAATTTTCTAACCAAGGAGAGCTTCTCCCTGCACGTGCTAAGGGAGTATCAGGGATAAAGCCTAAAAAAAAATAGCAACTGAAAAAGAAAATCTCAGCTACAAGTAATCACGACTTGGTCACGCGCAGGAAAAAAGCACCAGGCGGCTCTGTCGGGGCTTCAAAGCCTGGATTTCACGAAGCCAAAAGGACGATGACACGGAGAGAAGGAAAACTAGAGCCACGGGGGACAGAGCACAGCCCTGGGACGGAGAGGGACGCGGACGGCGAAAAACTGCTGAGGGAAGGGGAAAGAAAATAAAAGCCAAAATAATTAAAGCAGTTTGAAATGTTCGGCTTTACAACCCTTCTTTTTTTTGTTCTTCTGTGTTTTTGATGAACAGATGTTCTGAAAATGGCACAAAGTCCCTCTGCGGAGAAGGAGGAGGACTTGTCAATAGTAAATGTGCAGATGACAATGAGCGGGGAGGGAGGGTCGATCTGCTGGAGGGGAGGAAGGCTCTGTGGAGGGACCTGGACAGGCTGCATCGATGGGCTGAGCTCAGCTGGGTCAGGTTTAACAAGGCCAAGTCGTACCCTTGGGTCACCCCAACCCCAGGCAGCGCCCCAGGCCTGGGGCAGAGGGGCTGGGAAGTGCCCGGCGGAGAAGGCCCTGGGGGGGCTGGCTGACAGCCGGCTGGGCATGAGCCAGCAGTGCCCGGGTGGCCAAGGAGGCCACCAGCCCCCGGGCTTGTGTCAGCACTGGTGTGGCCAGCAGGAGCCGGGCAGGGATGGGGCCCCTGTGCTCGGCACTGGGGAGGCCCCACCTCGAATGCTGGGCTCAGGTTTGGGCCCCTCGGGACAAGAAGGGCCTGGAGGGGCTGGAGTGTGTCCAGAGAAGGGCAGCGGGGCTGGGGCAGGGTCTGGAGCACAAGTGTGCTGGGGGGCGGCTGAGGGGGCTGGGGGGGTTTAGCCTGGAGAAGGGGGGGCTGAGGGGAGCCCTTCTCGCTCTCTGCAGCCCCCTGAGAGGGGCTGGAGTGAGGGGGGGTCGGTCTCTGCCCCCAAGGAACGAGCGATGGGACGAGAGGGAACGGCCTCGAGCTGCGTCAGGGCAGGTTTAGGTTGGGTGTGAGGGGAAATGTCTCCCCTGCCAGAGCGGTCAGGGAGTGGCACAGGCTGCCCCGAGAGGTGGGGGAGTCGCCGTCCCTGGGGGGGTCAGACACCGCCCAGACGTGGCCCTTGGGGACGTGGTTTGGGTGACCTGGTAGTGATGGGTTGGGGTTGGACTTGATGATCCTCGAGGTCTTCTCCAACCTTAACGATTCCGTGATTCTCCAATTCTACATCAGGGAAGACTCAGGGCATTTGGGGTCGGTTGCTGGTTTCAGTTTGCACTCGCTGTCCGGGTGATGGCACTACAGAAACGTTTTCTCTTCCAAGAGCTACTGAGAACGTTCTACAGCAACTCCAAAGTCCCGTTTCTTCTCTATCACCCAGACAACTCGTCCCCAAACCCTTTGAGTGTCAACTATCAAAATCCCTGGCCGCCTCCCGCCCATCTTCCAGTAAACCTCAGAAAACAACCTATTTGGATCCCAGCATGACCAGTCCGAGGCCGAGACACCGTTCCAGAAGGGCTGTGGGACGCTTATGCTGGCTCATGGGCCGTAAATACGGTCAAAGCATCTTTTCTTTTGGTGACACGAGCACGGTGACGCTCCCGCACGCGGCGTTTGCCTCGGCATCGCACGGCGTTTGGGTTAAAAGAACGAGAACGCCGCAAGTTCGAGATGCGAAATGTTTAAAATTAAGACGGGGGAGCTCGAAAGCGGAGAGACCGAGCAGCGGCCGGCATGTTCTCAGCCCTTTGACGGACGATCCGATGGCGTCGGCAGCTAACGGCGAGCCTGGGGAGCGGTTGATAGCCCGAAGAAATGAGCTAATGAAATCCTCGAGGTAGAAAGAGGGGCGTCAGGCGGCTGTTTTCCCTCTAGAGCGGTGGCATCTATGCCCAGTTATGGTGTGCGCAGTTATTGATGTGAAAAACGGGAGAGGGTTCATGGAAGAGGACTGAGAGATTGGGAAAAATCCCTTTTAGCGAAAGAACTAGCTTATCGTGGACAACACAGATTTAAAAATAGGGGAGCCTTGGATATAACGTTATTTACAGAGGAGACGCTGCTGCAGAGTTCAGACAAGAAACGTATCAGGAAAATACCAAGCTTGGCAGCTAGTTAGCACGCTGCTCCTCCTCTGAAGCGCCAGCGGAGCGGGTTTTTTTAACTCTACGTGAGATTTTCTTCTGCGAGACAGACTGTAAATAAATGAATGGGTGGCCGGACTGTGCTTTTATACGACGTAGCAGAGAGAGGATTGGATTAAGTGGGTGAAATAGTACATTTTGATCCTGTGAATCACTAATCCGGGAGCGAAGCTTCAGAAAAAAAGCCTACATCATTAACATAAAGTCTCAAGGCATGAACAGATGCAAGTATGAAACATCATTTTACTAATTCGTAACCTTAAATAGGGTTCAAAATGCTGCTGTTCAACTTTTTGCAGAGCCTAAAGTGTGCAGGTTAGTATTTCAGCCCCGAAAAAGAGTTAAGACAAGGTAAATTTATCAGTCCGGCCACCGAAAAAAAGGGGTTCTGGGATTCAGAGGTGAGCACAAAACAAGTTAGTCTTGAATTCGCATCCTTTCGAAGGACGGTAAGCTCGTCAAGCATCGTTATTTATCCCCAATCATTGCAAAATTAATAAATGGGGTGTTGGAATCGTAACTTGAGGAAGTTCTAGGGAGGCCAGCGGTGGGTCGTGATGCTCGGGACGGTTTTCAGACGCTCCCCGTGCCAGGGTTCCCCCGTCGGTCTGTAGCCGTCACGGCGCCGTCGGTTCCTCCGGCGTCACCGCTGCTCTTCTGACACGACGCAGCTTTATTTTACGGCGCCGAGTCCAGCCGGGAGGACGTGAAAACCGGCTGTGAAGCTCCAAAAGGTCTGATACAACAGAGCTTGCGCTGCTTTTTAACTGCTGTACTTTACCCTCGAGGCATTGCGAGGGGTTATTTCATCACCTCAGCTCCCCCACAGCAGAAATGAAACACTTTTCCTATCGCTCGCAGCTTTTTACCTTTGTGGCTCTAAATACACGTGCCTCAGCAGTCTGTATTTACTGCACAGCCTGTCCCCAACGCTCCTCCACCCCCAAAAACGATGCCCAGAAGCCACAGACGAGGGACTTTTAAGGCCTCACCAAGCCCTGCCTGTCACCAGAGAGAGCCTTGCGCCGACAGGCAAGCGCCCGAGGCAGCCGCCCTCCTCCTCGCCCGATTTTAGACGCTCTATGCAATGAAGCGGGGCACCGAGCGCCCCATCGGCCATGGAAGGATGGCTGGGTTTAATTAACACCCCAATTAAACCCCCCGCTTTATGTAGGATGCAACTAGGTCCAGGGTTTGCGGTCAAGACGCCGTGTGAAGTTGAGCGTGGCGTAACGGCAAATGTCGTGCGAATAAGCCTCGTACCTGCTTCCTTCCTCGCACGTCCTCTTCCTTTCGTCTGGGCTATAACGATTTCTGTTTCCTCCTGGGTCATTTCAGAGATTTTCTGCAGGAAAAGCTTTTCTAGAGCTTCTGCCATTAAGACTATGTCATCCCCTGGCTGGAGGAAGGAGAGACAGGATAAATTAGGATAGGATAAATTAGGCAAAGCGTATAAGCAAATACACACCTTTATATAAAAACATATATGACATTTCTCTCTGGAAATACTTCCAGAGAGAGGATTTAGTATTTTCCCTCTCCTTAGTGCTGTTATTTCCATCGTGGAGCAGCTGAAAGGCATAAGGGATACTATCCCAAGCACCAAATACACAGATAAATCCTCACCCTAAACCCTTTCTATTTTATAGGCAAAACCAGATGACGGGCAGGGACGGCACCAAGCGGCTGCATCGGAGAATAAACTGATGCAAGGAGTTACCTGCACGTGGCAAAGGCTGCCTTCCGAATGAAGGGAGGAGGGGAAAAGAGGAAAAAGATCTGGATTAATGGCAGCCAGTCGCTTCCACCGCGCGTCATCCCCGACTCGGTGGGTCTCGTGGAAGAGGCATCGCCATAGAGCATCGGGGTGGGGGATAAAAAGAGCTCGATATAGGCTTGCAAGGAGATTTCCTCCCCAGAAGAGGAGGTTTTTAAGGAGGAAGGTGACTGTTCTGCACCCTTAGGCATTGCTAAATCGGCGTGGAAGGAGAGGATGGCACTAAGCGGTCCTTCCAGATCCGGAGGAGAAGCCTGTGTTCGCAAAGGTCAAGGGAAACAGAAAGGAGGACACGCAGAGAGGCTGAGACCTCCCGCCCAGGGACACCCTGCAGTGGTGGGGGTGAGAAGGGATGAGGTATGAAGGTTTGAAGCTCTTTGTGGACAGTAATAGGATTTGGCAGAGAGGGAAGAGCAGGCAGGAATGGAACAGGAGTCCGGATCGATGGCTGGATTGACGTGAAGACCATAAACCAAGAGCCATCGCTGTCACGACATGGTGACGCCAAGAGAAGGCTCTGGATCGACGTGAAGACCATAAACCAAGAGCCATCGCTGTCACGACACGGTGACGCCAAGAGAAGGCTCTGGATCGATGGCTGGATTGACGTGAAGACCATAAACCAAGAGCCGTTGCTGTCACGACACGGTGACACCAAGAGAAGGCTCTCGATCGATGGCTGGATCGACGTGAAGACCATAAACCAAGAGCCATCGCTGTCACGACACGGTGACGCCAAGAGAAGGCTCCAGATCGACGTGAAGACCATAAACCAAGAGCCATCGCTGTCACAACACGCCAAGAGAAGGCTCCGGATCAACGTGAAGACCATAAACCAAGAGCCATCGCTGTCACGACACGCCAAGAGAAGGCTCCGGATCGATGGCTGGATTGACATGAAGACCATAAACGAAGAGCCATCGCTGTCACGACACGGTGATGCCAAGAGAAGGCTCCGGATCGATGGCTGGATTGACACAAAGACCATAAACCAAGAGCCATCGCTGTCACGACACGGTGACACCAAGAGAAGGCTGCTCCAGCTCCGCCGTTGCCGTGAGGGCGGTTAAACCCACACTTACCCATCAGATGACGGCACAAACCTGCCCGGCTGACGGTCTGCAGGCCCACAGAGATGTTCCTTTAGCTTAGATGATTTTTCTAATCTACGAGATTAGCCGGGAGGAGACCTCCAGCCCGGAGGAGACCAGTGAAGATCAGGATGGGCCAGGGAAATCCTGGAGAAGGCTAGTAGTGGGAAGATGCCATGGCAGGAGAACATGGCAGAAGATTTTAAGGTGAATAGGAGCAATTTGAAGCCTTTAAGAGCCTACCTTCGTTCCAGTGGCATCGCGCCGGCTCAAACCAGAAAGGGCTACGACCAAGGAGATGGTTTTGAAGGACCAGAACTGCCAATGAGTATTTATTTGGAATGAAATAGAAAGATCTTGTGCAACATTCCTGAGAGGAGGAGGGGGGAAAAAAAAAGGTCAAAGCACACGAGGGCGAAGTGAAAAGACCCGTGAGAAACAAGGAGGACAGAAACCGAACGGGAACCGAAAGGCTGAGGCTCTGACCACGTCTCGCTGACTTCGAGGGCGGCAGCAAACCCTTTGTTCCTGTTTGTGCTCCTTTCACTACTTCAGGAGAAGAGCGAGCGTCTTGCGCTCGGTACAGCCTGGCACCAACCTCTGAGAACCTTCTCCAACTCCCCACGCTCCTCCGTCGCCCCCAGGTTTTGGGGGACCCAGGCCACGTCCCGCCACCACCCACCCCCTGTGGAAATGCCCCGGGATGCTCCTCGTCCCTCCGGATATTCTTCCCTGCACCCCCGGCGGTTGCGAAACTGTTTATGAAGTGGTTTTCAGGATGTTTCCCACTGTCTGGAGGGGAATGTTCTACAACGAGGTCAGGGTCAGGCTCTGCTCCGTGTATCCCTGGTTTTTTTTCCCCTACCAGATTTCAGAGTTTCAAACCAGCCTGAAGTCGGTTTCTTAACAAAGCCAGAGAAAACACGAAGCGCAGACCTACTTCTCGAGTGTGTTTGGTAACGTGCGTGCTCTGCTCAAGTCAGACCCTAAGATAAATCTTAAAAACTCCTTTTAAGAAAAAACAGAAAGAAAAGAAACAATGTCTAGACTGAAGACAGCTGCTAATAATTCTTCCAGGAGGGAAGGCTGCTAAGCCAGCCCTGTCTGCGTCTTGCTTCTCGGCAGAAGACAGACGTGCCTAAGCTCCCATTGCTTTAATCCTGGTTGTTTTCCCCGAAAGCAGCTGATCTCAGCAGTGGTGCCTTTTAAGGACCGTTTCAAAAAGCAACGCCTGCGTTTCCGCGCCTGTCCGACGAGGACGCGGAAGATTTGCCTCGGAAAAAGGCAGATTCGGGAACTTTTCGTACCTTATTGTAGATGTAGCAGTTTGTAAACATCGTGTTAAAATCCTGGATACATTCTTGAGCGTTCCAGTAGTAGTTATTCTCCAAGCGTTTCTTTATTGTTCCCATATCCATCGGAGTTTTAATTATCTTATAATAATCCTGCAAAGGGCAAAGGGGGAGACGTCAGTGCGAGAACTAAAAATTCAGGCGTTTACACGGAGTTTACGGACCGGGATTCCTCCATCCCACCCCTGGACCCACCTGGGTCAGATTCCCCCAAGCCCAGCAGATCCTTCGCTGCCAGACTTAGTCCCCCATCAGCTTCTCAGCTGGGATTTTTAATTAAACTGAAGGACAAACCTTTGGTAGAGGAGTAATTTACCCCCAGAGGCACCAAAATTTCCCAGTTCTGGGTTTTTGGTTGATAACGGGGCTGAGTAATTCCTAAGAACATCCTCTGGGCGATGAAGGACCCCTCAAGGGAGGTCACACGTCAAACACAGCGACAGGAGACGTGGGGAAATCAGATTTACTACAGCCCCTTAAACGCAGCCGGCTTAATACAAAAGAAGTTGTTTCTATTTTTAGGCGTAATGTTTGGGCGGGGGGGGAGGAAAAAAGGGCTGGAAACACCCTTGCCATAGAACCGACGCTCTCCACGTGCAACAGGGAGCTTGTTCCTACCACAAAGAAATTAAATAGCCTAAAGCCTGGGGAAGAGATTATATACGTAGAGCTATTATATCTCAAAGGTAACGCAGACAAGGAAAGCGGGTGTGGGCAGAAACGCCTCTCTCAAGGGAGAGGATCTCAGGGGAGGAAGGGAATAAACCGCTTCTGGTGGGGTCTGCAAGGTCCGGACCAGACGCGCAGGAGAGGAGGTGTCGCTGTAATTAATCACCTCTAAATTACGCTTCGATTTTCGGCTGGGGTTTTAGTCTAACTCCTCCTGGGGACGGTGCTTGGGTAGAGGCAGGGAGCGGGCAATGGGAAGGGCTGCACCGTTCCCTTTCCCATGGGTGATGTGCCGGGCCCGGCGCCGGCGACGCGACCCTCGTGCAGCAGGAGGCGGCTTCCGTGCCAATTTAGAATTAGAGCATCGTTTGGGTGGGAAAAAAACCTCTGAGATCATCAAGACCAACCATTACCCCAACCCTGCCAACTCCACCACTAAACGTGTCCCCAGGCACCACGTCTACCTGCCTTTTAACACCTCCCGGGATGGTGACCCAACCGCTTCCCTGGACAGCCTGGTCCAGTGCTTGACAACCCTTTCGGTGAAGAAATTTTTCCTAATACCCCACTTCAACCTCCCCTGGCACAACGTGAGGCCGTTTCCTCTTGTCTTATTGCTTGTTACTTGAATCACAGCATCACAGAATTGTTAAGGTTGGAGAAGACCTCGAGGATCATCAAGTCCAACCCCAACCCAACACTACCAGGTCACCTAAACCACGTCCCCAGGGGCCACGTCTGCGCGGTGCCTGACCCCCCCAGGGACGGCGACTCCCCCACCTCTCGGGGCAGCCTGTGCCACTCCCTGACCGCTCTGGCAGGGGAGACATTTCCCCTCACACCCAACCTAAACCTGCCCTGACGCAGCTCGAGGCCGGTTCCTCTCGTCCCATCGCTCGTTCCTTGGGAGCAGAGACCGACCCCCCCCTCACTCCAGCCCCTCTCAGGGGGCTGCAGAGAGCGAGAAGGGCTCCCCTCAGCCCCCCCTTCTCCAGGCTAAACCCCCCCAGCCGCCCCCCAGCACACTTGTGCTCCAGACCCTGCCCCAGCCCCGCTGCCCTTCTCTGGACACGCTCCAGCCCCTCAAGGCCCTTCTTGTCCCGAGGGGCCCAAACCTGAGCCCAGCATTCGAGGTGGGGCCTCCCCAGGGCCGAGCACAGGGGCCCCATCCCTGCCCGGCTCCTGCTGGCCACCCCAGTGCTGACACAAGCCCGGGGGCTGGTGGCCTCCTTGGCCACCCGGGCACTGCTGGCTCATGCCCAGCCGGCTCTCAGCCAGCACCCCCAGGGCCTTCTCCGCCGGGCACTTCCCAGCCCCTCTGCCCCAGGCCTGGGGCGTTGCCTGGGGTTGGGGTGACCCAAGGGCAGGACCTGGCACTGGGCCTTGTTGAACCTCACCCAGTTAAGCTCAGCCCATCGATCCAGCCTGTCCAGGTCCCTCTGCAGAGCCTTCCTCCCCTCCAGCAGACCTACACCCCCACCCAACTTGCTGTCGCCTGCAAACTTACTGAGGGTGCACTCGAGCCCCTCAATTTACTGCAAATTAACTTAAAATCGGGGTCCCTCACAATATGACTCCTGTTTTACTGACGGCGCTGTAATGCACGGGAAGCACAGGGGCCATTTCTGTACTCGGAAGCTCCATGAAAGGCTCCGAGTCTTTTCATCTCAAAAAAAGACTCTGCTGATAAAGCAGCGGAGCTCAAGGAAGGGTTGAAGCGAGGTACAGAAAAATGTGCGGTGCTGTGGGGAGCCATAAAGCAGAACCTGAGTCGACAGGTGATTCGTTTCATAATCTTTGATGCTTAATAATTTTCGGTGCTCGGCTGGGGAACAGAGGACTGAAGCCTCACCCTCCCTGACTCCTGAAATATCATTCCTACTCTTTTCTCTGTGTCCCAGCGGAACAAGGAGGGTGGCAAAGGGCAAAGCAGCAGCTGAGCCAGTGGAGATTCCTCCTCGTGTGTCTATTTTCTGATAGATCATAAAAATCATACTATTGTTTAGGTTGGAAAAGACCCTGAAGACCAAGTCCAACCGTTGGAATATCCAAGTCCAACCGTTGCAACATCCAAGTCCAACCATTAAAGCTGGATTCTGTGACTTCAGGAGACGGTTGGATGCAGGCGCCAGACCCCAACAGTCCCAACTCCTTCCCGCAAGAACCATCGCCTGGTCTCTCGACCTTTACTTACAGGGAGGTTCAGCTTGACAGCGTCCACGGGCTGCTGGAAAGGCCACGCAAACTGGTGCTTCCATAACGTCTTCAGCACCACCTTGAGCAGATACTGCAGCTGGTTGGTCTGTCGCTTGGGTTTGTTGGGGTTGGAGGTCTCCGGCGGAGGGGGATTAACGCCTACAGCAACGCCTTGTTGGGGTTGAGCCTGTGACTGCGTCGTAGACATTTGGGTGGTTTCTAGTCCATCCCCCATTACCGGCAAATTTCTCAGTCTCGTTCCAGGGCCGCTCTCCGCCGACATGCTATTGATCCCATTGCATTCCTCACCGGTCACCCTGCAAAACAAGAAGGGAGACGAGGTCACTTCAACCCTAGGCTTTTGGTACAAGACGCTGCTTAAAATTAAACTAGTGGACCTCTGCCAGCCTGGCTAGACCTTGCCCCCCGCTTGCTTAGTGACAGCGTGGTGTCGTCCCAGCGAATGACGTCAGCATTCTGCATCCCGGGGTGACAATGGGTATTTTGAGGCAATTTGCCGTCTCTTCCACGCCAGGCATCGGCGTTGCCTCTCCGCTCCTTAGCGAGCGGGAGCTTTATCCCTGTTCTTGCCTAATCTGGTCAAGGAGGACTCCAAGCGTCTCCATAAAGAGCCTTCGTTGCCTCGCAAACGAGGCTCTAACGAGCAAAACCCTGCTCGCTCTCGGCAGGTACCAGCTTCAGCTCCAAGGCTCGGTTCGCCAACACCGGCAAGGGAAGTTAAGCTGGTGTTGGCCAACTTTTAGCTCTGGCTAAAGGCGTGCTGGGCGACACACTTATCTCCTTCCAGCTTCTCAGTTGTCCCCACCCCACCGTGGGTCAGCTCACCCCCATTTAATGCCAAAATCTGTCTTTTAGGTGAACGTTGAGCTTCCGTGGGATGCTTCAGCTGAACTGTGCAGTGGACAGACTCCAATTTAATTCAGGCTCTCCCCTTTTGGTAGGTAATTTAGGTAGATAATAACTTTATGTCGTTAATTTAAGTAGATAATCTTTAGGTATTTAATTTAGGTAGATAATCTAGGTAGATAGTAAGTTTCAGTAGTTAATAATCTAGGTAGATACTAACTTTACGTAGTTAAGTAGATAATTTAGGCAGATAATCTTTAGGTAGAACATCTAGGTAAATCATTTAGGCAGATCACCTTTAGGTAGACAATTTAGGTAAACTAGGAGATAATCCAGGTACACAATCCTTAGGCAGATCATCTTTAGGTAGATCATCTTAAAGTAGAGCGTCTTAAAGCAGATAACCTAGGCAGACAACCTTAAGGTAGCTAATTTACATAGATAATCTTGAGGTAGATCATTTAAATATCATTCTGAAGACTAGAAACTTGGGAAAAAAAGCCATTTCTGCTGAGCCTACGGACTTCTCCCAGGGCGTATTTCAGAGCTCTCCAAAGACCACACGCAGCCCGTCCGTCGTCTTAAGCTACAGCTGCGCGAAGGGGTCACCCCCGAGGCAGGACCGGCCGCCGTCAACCGGCGGCTTCACCACCACCACGTGGGGGACCCCCACCCTCGCTGGGCGTGTGGGACCCTCCTCGTGGAACGACACCCTTTGGGACGTGCGTCCTTCGCCCAATTTAACGCTGAGCACACGTAGCACGTGTTTAAGCTTAAAGACGTGCGGCTGTTAATTAGAGATGACCGCCATGGATCGGGCGAGGTGAATTAAGAGGCTTGTTATTCACCAGTTTCAAGTGACACCCGGGGGAAAGGGAGGAAGAAAACGTCTCCCACCTCTCCACTCGTGGGGTTATCCAGTCCCTTCTCAGCTGGGGCAGAACTGACTTGGTTTAGGACCGCCAGCCCTGCGTGATCTGGGAAAAAACCCCACTCGGCGCCGGGGCATTAACCTCGGCGGAGCAAACTTCCGCACATATACTTGGCCGTGAGTCGGTACCTAAGTACGTACAGGTACGTATACGCGCATCTGGCCACGGGTTTGGGTTTTTATTCTGCTG
Organism: Phalacrocorax carbo; assembly: GCF_963921805.1. Taxonomy (NCBI): domain Eukaryota; kingdom Metazoa; phylum Chordata; class Aves; order Suliformes; family Phalacrocoracidae; genus Phalacrocorax; species Phalacrocorax carbo. Next base: position 1,405,141 of record NC_087542.1, on the reverse strand, counting down.
CCGTAGAGCAGCCCCGTGCCTCTGGTGGTGGGCTGGAGGCGCAGAGGTGGTCTCTGCACACACCGCAGCAAGGGACGAAGAGCCAGAGAGATGAAGCATCTGCGTCATTTTACCTGCCATGTCCCTCAACGGCTTCTGAGTCCCCAGAAAACCTCAGCCAGTCTTAAAGCCCTGCTTCAATCTGCGGTCCGTTGCTTTTACTGGCCTAAAACCAACACCGACCCACTAACACGCCAGGGCAACGTCAGATTTGGGGCTTTTAGATGATGGGTTTAACTTTTCAGGGGCTCCAAGCGAGCTGAAGCATCGCTCAAGCGGCAAGAAGGCTGCGGCAGCCTCCCTTCGTTCCCCCGGCAGATTTTATAGCTGCGGATACGGGAGCATCACACCCGGAGAGCTGTTAGGCTCAGCCGTCCTGCAAAAACTCTCTACTCCCAGCTTTCATTTGGCTCCCCATTTTCTTCCCCCTTAGCGGGGGTAGCCCGCCCGCTCTCTGCGGGGGAGATTTAACTCAAACATGACACAATTTGGAGGCAATTTGGATCTCCCTCTCTTGCAAAATTCCTCGAATTTTGCTTCGGGGCAATGCTGATTCCTCCAGGTGGCCTGTGAAAGGGAAGCTCTCAAGCGGTATCAAGCGGTGGCCAAGCAAAGGGAATCCTCTTTACTCACTGCAAAGGGCTACATTACCTTGTAGGATACATTGCCATATAATTTTGCCCCAGAAAATGATGCAGAGTCAGAAGTTGCTTGGCTTGTCCATCTATCTTCCGTGGCTTCAGGCACAAATGCCTTTAGATACTGTAGCTGACGAAACAAACACAGCAATTAATCTGAGGCATCAACCCAAGGCATCAGAAATGAAGGCTACCTCCAGAGAATTACAGATTTTTTAAAAAAACGTACATCCGCAGTTCAGCGAAGCAGAGGAACCTACGGACACCTGCAGACACGAGACACCTAGGGAAAAAACGAGGAACCGCCACCGGTTTATGTTTCTCCCGGGCATTTTTCCACCTTTAGGGCGAGCTCTTTCCTGAAATTCATCGTTCCAAGGACTGCGACCGCCTGATTTCCTTCTGCTCCCTCTCAGTACAATAGCTCTCCCAGAGCCAGCCGGAAGAGGAAGCCAAGGAGTTGTTGGGTTTGTTTTTTTTTTTTAAAGAAAAGGGAAAATATTTCATCATCGCTTTTCATTTCTTCTCCCTCCACTTCAAGGCAAAGGCTCTGATCGGCCAGCCAGGGGGTTAAGTATTAGAATCACATTTACCCTTTTATTTTCACTTATTTAGTTTATCCCTTATGTTTTTTACCGTCATCTTCCTCCTCTGGAGGGATCCTACCAGTCTCCTCTTGGGTTTTCAAACTCTACCGATGGTTTTTTTTAATGGATTCACTGAAAATACACCAATTTACACCATTCTTCTCTCCCCCCCTAAAAAAAGGATGCTTTGACCCTCTCCCCCCACCCGGCCGTTACATCACGGCTCCGCTCTCACATTTCTGCCCCATCCGTGGGTCAAAATATCAGAAATAAAGTCAGAAAATTTCCATTTTTAGCAGTCGCTCGGCCCGTCTCGATGGGCCGAGGGTTCGTAGCCCGACTCGGCCCCAGCCTCCTCCCCCGCCAGAAACAGGGGCGGCGCCGCGGCGCGCGCGGGACGCTCCCCGCTCCGAAGCGGCCTCCGGTATCTCAGAAGGAAAAAAGAAAATACAATTATCGGTAGGGAGAAGCTCATCGGGGAGTTTAACGAAGTCGGGTTTCGGCGTCTCCTCTGCGGTGAAAAACCGGCAGCAAAACAAGGAGGAAGGACGGAGGACGCAAACCCCGCTCTCACCCCACGGGGAGGCGCAGTCCCGAATCTGATCCGCGTCACAGGCTGCCCCGCGGACGCGACGTCAGCGGTTCCTGCAGCGCCGACGCCCCGCGTTTGGGTTTTCTCACCCTATAAAGACGGCGCTAGGGGCAGGCGTTCTTAAACTCCCCTGTATGACAGATCAGAAATCTCTATTCTAGATTAGAAATGTAGCCTGTATTAGATGGTGCTATGCTCAGGTTTTCTTAATCTAGGGACTAAAATGGTGTTAAATTTGGGTTGTCTTAATCTCATCTGTCCTATAGATTAGGAATGTAATCCCTATTAGAGTAGAAATCTCTATTCTAATTAGAAATCTGATCTGTATTAGATCGTGCTATAGATGGTGCCACGTTCAGGTTTTCTTAATCTAGAGATTAAGATGTGTTAAATTTCAGTTTTCTTAATCTCATCTGTGTTATAGATTAGAAATGTAATCCCTATTAGAGTAGAAATCGCTAGCCTAGATTAGAAATCGCTAGTCTGTACTAGATCAGAAATCTAATCTGTATTAAAGATTGTGCTATAGGTGGTGCTACGTTCAGGTTTTCCTAATCTAGAGATTAAGATGGTGTTAAATTTGGCTTTTCCTTAACTAATCTGTGTTGTAGATTAGAAATCTCTAGTCTGTGTTATAGATCCAGCTATAGATGGTGCCATGTTCAGGTTTTCCTAACCTAGAGATTAAAATGGTGTTAAATTTGGGTTCTCTTTAACTAATCTGTACTATAGATTAGAAATGTAACCCCTATTAGATTAGAAATTTCTATTCTAGATTAGAGATCTAGTCTGTTATTAGATCAGAAATCTAATCTGTATTATAGATCGTGCTATAGGTGGTGCTACATTCAGGTTTTCTTAATCTAGAGATTAAGATGGTGTTAAATTTGGGTTTTTTTAATCTCATCTGTGTTGTAGATTAGAAAGGTAATCCCTGTTAGATGAGAAATCTGCTCTGCATCACAGGTTGTGCTACAGGCAGCGCTACGTTCGGGTTTTCTTCATTTCTCAGGATTAAGAAAACCCCACCGTAGCACCACCTTCATCTAGAGATTAAGAGAATAATTAATAAGAAGCAAATAATCCATCTGTAGATTAAGAAAACCCGCAGGTAGCACCATCTCAAGACGCGGCGACCGCAAAGCCTTCGTTAACCTTACCGGCGAGAGGCGGGCCCCCCGCCCCGCACGACACCCCCTCTCTCGCCCGGAGGCAACGCGGGACGGTCAGGAGAGACGCCGAGCCGATACCGCGACTAACGCTTAGGCGCCGCTTTAGGCAAAGGAGTAACGGGGATGCGGGAGGACGGGACCTCGCTGGGACGGCAGCCGGCGTAGGGAGGCTCAAGCTCGCCGGGACTCCCTGCGCCTGGGCTGGATCCACGCGATTTTAACGCTGCCTGCCAAAAAAATCGCTGGTTCCCCCCGCCCAGGGAAGAGGCGGGAAGGGAAAGGGCTGTAATGTGGAGCGGGAGCCGGCAGAGGGAACTGCCAGGCCAGGCCTGCAGAAGGATGACTTCTTCTAACCCTGAAGCTGAGCTGGGGGAGATGGGGATGGGGGAAGCAGAGATGATATTGGAGGGGGAAACAAAATGGAGAAAGGAGCCTGGAAAATTCACCGTATGGTGGGATAAAAGGGAACACAGCCACGGGTGCGGAGGAGGAGGTGGGGACCGGCCACGGGAACCACAAGAGAATAAACCGGAGGGCTCTGCCGGGCGCGAGGCAGCGGCCGGGATGCAGAAAGCGGAGCAACCCCTTGTTCTACGGAGGGAAAAACGGAGCGTTGCCCAAAGTCCGGCCTGCCCGAGCAGCGACGCGGGCAAAGCCTGAAGTCCCCGAGGATGGAGGAAGGCGACGTGTTTGAGAGTGACAGAGGGCAGTGAAGGAGGAGGGATCGTGGGCACGTTCGGTTTGGGAATATTTTCCAGTTGAAAAGCAGGAAAACTTAGTAAGCAGGACCACACGTCATGCTGTCACAGCACCGGCCTCCAGAAAACACCCTGAGGGGGGGAAAAATATCTCCTAGACCTCGAAGAGGGTGCGACAAGCAAGAAAATGGTGCTTTTTATTTCAGCGGATGAATTATTTCAAGGTGGTTTAAAGGGGCAGATGTTTGAGACTGAAAGAAGAGGAGGATCCAGGTGAGCAGAGCCGCCAGGAGAGAAACTGCGTCGAGGTTTCACTCGCTCAGGGAAGCGTCCGACTAACGGGGGGGAAACCTGAAGATTTTGGAGGAGCGACCGGCAAAGATGCTCCGAGATCTGAACGCGAGAGCGGCTGCAATCACCAGAAGCCAGCCTAATCCCTCCTCCTCTCTTGCCTCAGCCTAAATAAAATGATGAAGAAATTAATCTTTAAATAAACCCCCGAGAAATGAGCGTTATCAGGTAATAAAGTGATCTTGTAGGTTTGGGGGGGGTTTGGAAGTTATTTGCCCATCCTGGACAGTGCCTGGAAGATGAGCCGCCGAAGCGGAAAATGGGTTTTAGTCTATTTGGAGTTGGAGATGTTTAACTAAGGATGTTAAAACCAACTATTTCTATCACGCGGACAGCTGGACCTAAGTTAAACCCACGTTTGCAGCGCTGGATCCATCCACAGCAACTTTAATTTCAGGAAAACCAAAATACTTAAATCCCACTTTTAGAAGACGCAGGAGGCTTCGGGTGCCGAAGCAGCAAAGCGGAGCCGGTACGGTCTCGTTGGACGTGCAAGGAGAAGCTGGGCCAGGCGCGAGCGTGGATTTATCGACTGAATTTAACCCTAAACCCTGTTTCTGCTCTGATAACCAGACCGTATCACCGCTGCTCCGCTCCCCAAGCTAGCCGGCTAACGGGGCGCGCACGCGGGCTCCAAAATCAGGGTGATTTGGTGCCTTAAGAAGCCAAAGCGGCTTGTAAAAGTTTAGCAGACAAAGCGCCGCGTCCGAGAAAGCGCTGAACGCGAGGCGGCCTGCTTGGTGGCGTTTATCGGTGCTCCAGAGCGAGCTGAGGGGTTGTCGGGAAGCGATCAGTGAGTACGGGCCAAATAGGATCTAGGTTGTCCTCCTGGTTCATAGAAACATAGAACCCTTGAGGTTGGAAGAGACTTTGAGGATCCTCAAGTCCAACCGCCAACCCAACACCTCCAAGTCTCCTAAACCATGTCCCCAGGTGCCAGGGCTACACGTCCTTTAAATACCTCCAGGGCTGGTGACTCAACAGGTCCCTGTTCGGCTTTAAAGAGATGCTAATTATCCCCATTAACATGGGAATCAGGGACCGCATTCCTCCAGCATCACCCAGAATGACCCACTGGGCTTCCACAGGGGTGACAAGGCAGGTTTAAGGAAGGTAAAGTTGGAAAGACCCAAACCAGGAAAGGTTTTTGAGACCAAGACACGAGCGGCGGGGATTAATTAGTTGGAAAACAAGGCGGCATCGGCGTGTCTGTGTTGGAAAACACTTGATTTTTAAGAGGATAAAGGAAAAACAGAGCCCTTGAATGGGCGCGAAGTAAAAGTCCTGACGATGGAGGAGGGAAACTGAGGTAAGAGAAGAAATAAGACAAAATCCAAGATATTTTCCAACAAGAAAAATATGAAATGAGCTTTTTTCCCCCCAAGTCACTGATCTGTTTTTACAAAATCCAACTTCCTGCAGGTGAGAAAAACCGCACAAGGTGGTTTATTATTATTATTTCTGTAAAAGGTGGTTATGTTTTTATCAAAAGAGAAGATTAAAAGCTAAGTGGAGCCCAGAGGATCTCAACAACAACCCTCTGCAAGCAATCCTCACCCCACAAATGCAAGAACCACACGCTCCAAAATCTCTCTGATCAGATAGAGACCGAAGGGGAAACTCGTTTCCATCATCATCATGAATATCACTTCGGAATGGATTGGAAACACCGAACGAGGGGGGCGCAGAGGTGAACCTTATTCCACGGTGCTCGTGCGGAGACCGTCATCGAGACCGAGGGTCGCTTATCGTCGCGGTTTGCTCCCTCTGACCCCCTGGCAAAATTATTTTGGGCGGGGGGGATAAAGGCGCGGGGCGTCAGGGATTCACCTTCTGCGAGACGCGGGACTGAGCTCGGCTTTTGGCACAACTCCACAGGATGAAATGGAGCAGGATTCTAAGAAAAAAAAATCCATTTTTTGTATCAAAGCTGGTGTCGGAGCAAATTTATGCTGTATTAATTGAGGATTTCAGGGTTTAGCTACCGGGATTAGACAACAGCATTTAAGTTTTTCTTAAAAAAAGCGGGATTGAGGAGTGTTCCTAGAGCGCTTGTGGCTTTTCGAGCGGTCCAGACCTCTTCTTCCGTATCCATCTTACACGCCCTCGAGTTAAATCGGATTGATTTACCCAAAACACCTAGTCCCCAGCGCTCTGGAGATGGCGCAGGCGGGGGAAGAATATCCTTTCCTCCTGCCGGGCACCCGCAACCCAAGACCAGGCACTTTGGCAACGTTTACGGCGATGTTAAAACACGCTGGACGCTGCAGTGGGTTAATCGAATCCACAGGATAGCGTCTCCATGCAAACTCCATCACGGACCAGATTTAAGACGAGGGGAAGTATTTTACCCTAAATAATACATCCACATCTAGCAGGGTCAGGTTTTTCTAGTGATTCATCTGCGCCGCAAACATCGGCGTGTGAAAGAGGGAGAAATCCCACCCTGCTCTCTCCCTTTACACATTAAGGTGTAGAAATGGGTGCCGTTGTTTAAATACCGATTAATAAATAGGTGAAATTTACTCTTACCTTAAACTCTGCCTTTTTGTCTTCCCTCCTTCCACTTTGCTCTCCCCCAAACCGCCGCAGCTCTCCTTCCCTCTGCAATTTTTCCTTGAAACTGTTCAAGGGAACAGCCCAAGAATTCCGAGATAGGATACAGAACACTTAAAAACTAAAATATCTCTAACTACGACGCGTGACATGCGAAGGCTGAGCTGTTTGGCGCCTGCCCCAAACCCTCCCCGAAGTCGTACGGGACGCAGCACCCCTGCAGACCTTGACGTTATCGCACGTTAGCAGCGACTGCTGCCAGAAACAGGAGGTTTCGCTCTGTGAAATCCAGGGTCACAAGCCTCGAGCTCGTCCGTAGCGCGGCCACGTTTCCACCACGCTCCTACAGAAACTCCCTCGGACCAACCGAGCGACCGCTCAGCTTCACAATCTATATTATTTTTTTATCCCTCCCTGAGCTGCTGGTGCCGTTTCCAGCGCAGGAATTACTTTGCTGCTGCTGTAAATTAATTTATTGACATCCAGAGAAAGAGAATTTGCAACCCTCACCCCACAGCGTCGCTTCCTATCTCTGAGCTCTTTGCGTTTTGATTTCCACTTTATTTTTTAACCATTTCCTGCAGAAATAGGACAGTGAAATCCTCACCAAGGTGCTTGTGGCAGAGGTTTGGTATCTGCTGTAACCCCTTGTGGTTCATAGAATCATTAAGGTTGGAGAAGACCTTGAGGGTCATCAAGTCCAGCCCCAACCCAACCTCCCCCCCCCCCCCAATAAACCACGTCCCCAAGGGCCACGTCTGGGCGGTGCCTGACCCCCCCAGGGACGGCGACTCCCCCACCTCTCGGGGCAGCCTGTGCCACTCCCTGACCGCTCTGGCAGGGGAGACATTTCCCCTCACACCCAACCTAAACCTGCCCTGACGCAGCTCGAGGCCGTTCCCTCTCGTCCCATCGCTCGTTCCTTGGGGGCAGAGACCGACCCCCCCTCACTCCAGCCCCTCTCAGGGGGCTGCAGAGAGCGAGAAGGGCTCCCCTCAGCCCCCTCTTCCCCAGGCTAAACCCCCCCAGCCCCCTCAGCCGCCCCCCAGCACACTTGTGCTCCAGACCCTGCCCCAGCCCCGCTGCCCTTCTCTGGACACGCTCCAGCCCCTCAAGGCCCTGCTTGTCCCGAGGGGCCCAAACCTGAGGCCAGCATTGGAGGTGGGGCCTCCCCAGGGCCAAGCACAGGGGCCCCATCCCTGCCCGGCTCCTGCTGGCCACACCAGGGCTGACACAAGCCCGGGGGCTGGTGGCCTCCTTGGCCACCCGGGCACTGCTGGCTCATGCCCAGCCGGCTGTCAGCCAGCACCCCCAGGGCCTTCTCCGCCGGGCACTTCCCAGCCCCTCTGCCCCAGGCCTGGGGCGCTGCCTGGGGCTGGTGTGACCCAAGGGCAGGAGCAGGCCCCTGGCCTTGTTGAACCTCACCCAGTTAAGCCCAGCCCATCGATCCAGCCCGTCCAGGTCCCTCTGCAGAGCCTTCCTCCCCTCGAGCAGATCAACGCTCCCTCCCCACTCGGCACCACCTGCAAACTTACTGAGGGTGCACTAGATCCCCTCATCCACATCATTGATAAAGATATGAAACACCCTGGTTCTAAAGAAAAACCCACCCATCTTTAAGTCGTGTTCACCGCTCCGTTTTAACGACGCCTCTCCCGGGTCCAGCCTGGGCCCTGCGCCGCCCGCAGCCGGTAGCGGCATCGCCATTCCTCGCTCCCCCACCTCCGCGCGGGAGTTACCCCGGCGCTCCCAGGGGCTGCCTCTGGGGACAAGGTGGGTGTCAGAGGGTGAATTCTGCCATCGCTTCGCTCTCCACCCTAAATACAGCAGGTTTCCTCACCAGAAGAGTTTTATTTATTCCTGTGCCCTGAACCATGGGGCCTCCCTCCGCTTTTCGGGGTATCTACGCAGATGGGATGAGAAAAACATCGCCATGGAAGTTTATTTCATTGTCCCTGCTGTTGTTTGTGGGGAGCAGCTATTTCTAGGCTCACTTTTCCAGGGCTCAAAGGAAAAAAAGATATAATTGAACTGGAATCTGAGCAGTTTTACACCTGAGAAGAGCTTAAAGAGCCACAGACCCACGCTTTTTTTGCAGTAGAGCTCCCAGCTGCTGAACAGCGAACACGTCCCTGCCACAGAAACCATTGACGCTGTAAAGATTTTGCCACTTTCAAAGAGCAGAGTTATCAACTTTTATTGATTCCTATCTTAGAATATTATTACAAAACTATTGATTACAAAGTTAGGCTGGACATACTACGCAGCCACATCCAGGGGGGCTTTTGCGCAGCGTTAGGGTTTTATACCACATTTTACCGCAGGGGTTTGAGGACAATGGGTGTATAAGCCGGCACATAAATTATGTGACACTTCAAGTAGCTCCGTTTAGGTTCAGCCGCCCAGTTTTAAGGCGGTTTTTGAACCACAAAAATATCTCGGTGAATATTGTACCGGCTTCCTCCCCTGGCTCGGCAGTTAAAGCTTTTAGCGTACACTCAAACAGACCCCCTTTGCACCCACGTGCACTTTCCAAGATAACTCTGGCCAAGATGCGTTTCTCTGGAAAACTAAACAATCCCAGAACCTCAAACACATTTGTGAAGGGTGATTTATACCAGAACTATTCATTATTAAGCTAGACCTAAGGGAGGAAGAGCCACTGCCTTAACCCTAACTTGCCTCCATCCAGTGGGATCAACAGATGTCCCCAGCACCACCGAGTGACGGGTCCTCTCTCCGAGATCCAGAGGTGAAGTCAAGGTCCCACCACCGCTCTGTGACACCGCTCCAAGTCTGCTGCCTGCCCAACCCCTGAGGCTGACACCGTGTCCTCACCCATGGGGGTCCGCGGCGGAGCAGATGCCCACCCCCGCGGCGTCCCACGGCCGAGCAGGCTGTCCCCCTGCAGCCCACGGGGGTCTGTGCTGGAGCAGAAGCCCACCCTGCAACCCCACGGAGAGTCCCACACCAGAGCACGTGGACGTGCCCGAGGGAGGCTGTGACCCCACGGAGAAGAGCCCACACTGGAACAGGTCTTCTAGCAGGAACTGCAGCCCCACGGATGACCCACACTGGAGAAGTTCATGGGGGGCTGCCTCCCACAGGAGGGACCCCTCGCTGGAGATGGGGAAGAGTGTGAGGAGGAGGAAGGAGCGGCAGAGACACTGTGTGATCAACTGATGGGGGGAGGTGGAGAATTCGGGAGTGACGCTGAACCCAGGAAGAAGGGAAGGGTGGGGAGAAGGGGTTTTAAGATTGGGTTTAATTTCTCGCCTTTTGTTGTATTCCACACCCCCCCCCCTCCAGTTGAGGAGGGGAGCGATGGAGCGGCTGGGTGGGCACCTGGCACCCACCCAAGGCCAACCCACCTCAACCCTAAAGTGTCCCCATCCAGTGGGACCAACGCAGACGTCCCCAGCCCCACCGAGCGACGGGTCCCCCGTCTGCCAGCCCAAAATCTAGAGGCGCGAACTCTACGGCGCCGTGTCCTCACCCACCGGCACAGCCCGACCTGCCGCCGGCTCCAGTTATCTTTGTGGTTAAGACAAGCCTGTGCCTTCCCCCAAATATCTGTTTTGAGACAGCGGCACCCAACATCGTTACCCCAAACTCAATTCCCTCAATCCCCAGAGCACCCGGCGCACCCAGGCGGATGGAAAAGACGGCAGAACCTGGCTGAGGGTGACTGAACAACTCAGAAAAGTTGTTGAAGAGAAGTTTAGCAATTCTAAGTCAGAAAAATGACTTTTTAACCCATTCTACTATTAGTTTTCAACCACAATGCCAGATTTCAGCATCCTACAGGGATGACCCGAGTGTGACCCTTGCAGAAAAGCTCCCAGTTTGAGAAGAAAAAACAAGATTCGATGCCTGCTCGCTACTCCATGCCAATACTTGCAAGAGTTGTTCTTTTCCTGGAAAGATAAAAGGTTTTTCCCCCGCAATTTTGCTTCTTGCTCTCCACTAACAAAAACTCCTCCAAGGTCAAGGCCTTCTGAGAGCAGCTGAGTATTTAAAATACAGCTTTTCCCAGCTGAGACTTCAGAAAGCCGCTCCCTCATCGTGTCTGGGCTATGTCTGTAACCATACACACCTTGGAGATTATTACTGTTCCTGGAGATGATAAATCTCCAATCTTGCCAAAACATTCAGATGTCACAAAGCCAACCAAGTACTTTTAAAGCTGAGGCCATGAAAAAAAACCCAATAGTTGTGTATTTGGGGTGGTTTTCCCCATTTATTACCTTACCAAGCCTTTTGGGGCAAACTACCAGAGAAAATACGCTCATAAGAGCAAGTTCTGGGTAAAGGCACCAAAACCCATCACATTTGTGTCCCCATTTTCCCGAGCTGAGCGGATACAAACCCCCAGGAGAAGGCAGCTCGGCACAGCACTGTCTGACGGCGACCCGAGCCAGAAGCAGGCTCCCAAAAATACCCAAATGAGCAGAAAGTGGCCAAATTTGGACTCGGTGGCAGCAGCGGGAGACCCCGGGACTCACTCAAAGCATTGGTATGGGAGATACAGCTCTACATGTACGTGCAGGGAGGGAAAACCCTGTGTCTGGTGTTCTTAAATACCAGAGAAATACACCAAGATGCAGAAAACAATGAATTATTTCACGTGTGTGAAGGTTCTCCCTGACCTCAGCTCCCACCTCAGCTCTCCGCTCTTTCTCCCTCTTATCTTCCCCTGCTGGAACCAGCGTCCTTGGTAAAGCAGATTTAAATTCGGCGTCTAACGGAGTGTCAGGAGGATCGAGTTTGATCCAGCCTTAACGAGGCTGGAGGTTCACATAACCCAGTCTCCGCTCGCTCGCGCCGGCAAACGCCTATCGGTAAATCCGGCAAATCCAGGGACGCTTTGGCTGCAGCGCGGACAAGATTTACTCGATCCAAAGCACTCGAGAAGGCAGCGAGCACAGCTCATGCCTAGGCTGTAATTAACTCCTGCAGTCCCTGCTTTACATCACCTTCTCTCCGGTGACAGCCCCAAAAAGAGCCGTTACTGCCCCAAAATAAGCCGCACCCCGTAGATCAGCAGATAAGTAAAATTCAGGATAATTACCTGAAATCAGAGTTGCCCCTTCGAGGTGTTCGGTGGTTCTTCACCAGCTGAATCCTCTGACCTTCATTTTTGGAGCTACTATTGTGAAAGAAAGATCTGTAAGGAAAAGAAAGGAGAGTTATTTCAGAATTACGGCCAAAAAAACCATTGCTAACTTTGATCCTTCGCCCTTCCGCTCTCCAGATTTCCATTTTTATTTATAGGTAATGATACGGACGAGTCAGAAAACCAGGAACCCCTGATGATGAAAAGCAGCGCAGCCGTGGGTGGGCGAAGGGATCCAAGACAACAGGTCAGACCATCATCCAAAGCGTGCACACTTCAGAAATTTAAATATACTGAGAAAAATGATTTAATCTGAGCTAACCAACCCGATACGCCTCTTGTCGAGCGCTCCGATAAGCACAGGCCCAATCCCTTGGGTTCAGCTTTCCCCAAACAAGAAAAAATAACCCGCAAATTACTCAAAAAGGCTGTAAGCCGGTTCTAAGACCCGGGTTTAGCCCAATGCCAGGGACCGCTGCCCAGCTTTAGGCATCTCAAAGCCTGGCTTAGCAGCTTACAAGAGATCTCAAACCCATCTGCAGCCCCAACACAAGAACCGCAACGCTCGTGTTTCATCTTTTCACAGAAATGACCTAAAAAAAGCACCAAACATGAGATTTAAGCTCCTACCACAAAGGCGATCTCCAGGAAGACGACCGTAACCACAACCAACGCCTTTTTAACATCGCTCATGCTTGTGAAACACCCAGCACGCCTCCAGAGCCAGCTCGCTGTATATCAGAGCCCCAAAATAAATGAAACTATTAAAAAAATATATAATAAATACTTAATTTCCTTTTCAGGGGCAGGACAGGCCTTAAAGGATACAGGAGACAACACTTTTTCCCCAACAAAAAGGAATTCAGCACGCAGTAACACACACAAAACCCAAGAGGCCAAAGAAGGACTGGCTTAACAGCTCTGACTAACTTTAGGCTTAGCCCTAGCAAACAGGCGTGGAAAATTTAGTGAAAGCAAAGCGAGACTCACCTGCCCCCGGGGTGAGAAATACCGAAGGCTGAAGGGGATGTCTGGAGGCCGCCTGCTCACGGCGGGGCCAACCTCAGAAGTTCCAACGGGTTGCTCGGGGCTTTGTCACACCACAGTAATTACCACCAGGCTTTAATCGACATTTTAGTGCTGGTTTTTCAGAGGTTCAGCTGATCTTACGAGTGCCATACTTGCTCTTTGCCTTCCTAGCAAAGCCCACCCCGGAGGAAGGCGGGCACCGAACCTGCTCGAAGGGTTCAAACCCTGCAGCCAGGCCAAACGAGCTCTTGAAACACTCACAACACGATTTCTTCTCCGAGACAACCCTAACAGCTCCCTGCAGGCAGGTAAATCCACCGCAAGCCTCGAGCACCCAGCAGCATCGCGTGCTTCTGCCTACCTACGTTTTCCGATACAACCCATGGTCCGTTCTGGCCGCTTCTGGTGCTTTTTAGTGATTATAAACCTAAAAACCCCCCTAATTCTGTTAGCATCGCTGTTTCCCAAGTGCCTCCATTAACAGACCTGCTCCGTGAATGCCACAAGTTACAATTACATCACTAATCTGATAATAGAAACCAGATTAAATCTCAAATATGGGTTGTTTTTTGCTTGCAAATACTATTTTTCTTTCCAGCTAGCGACAGCCACAGCCTAGAACAGATGCAGAAGGGACTTAATTTCATCTCTGGTTCCCAATAATCAAACTCAGAAGCCTGGAGGAAGAGGCCGTTTGCTTAAAATACATTTTTTAAGACCATAATTTACCTTCTACCCCTTTAGTAGCTTTTAAATTTCCTTTTGGAACGCAGGGGGGGAAGGAATATCTCCAGAGAGCGGCTCTTCCTTCAGCAGAATTCACCGTCTTCCTACCAAAACAATCCCACACTATTGAAATAAAGATTGGAATAAATAAATCAATACTTTCAATCTTCTAAAAATCTACACGATTTGACCACTGTGGCACCAGTAGCTTAAGATTTCAGACTTGTTTGATGAAGTTCTTTCTCCAGCACCCTCCGTAGGGTCCCGGCAGTTAAAGACCTCCAAGAACAGCACGTGCTTACGGGAGGAAGACGCCAGATCTCCTAGTAAGACTCGCAACTACAAAACCAAGCTAAAAATCGGTGATTTAGAAGGTTTATGTTCCCTGTCTTTGCCGGTTTTCTCCACATCGGGATAAATCTGAACGAGCTGGTACCGTTTACAGGCTGGCAATCACAGTAACTCGGGGGAAAAACGTTTCAACCTTGATCAATATGCGAATTTAAGTCAAGACTTGAAGAGTACGGGGCATAACGATGTCGTAAAAAGCCCCAGAAACAGTGAAAATAAGGATTTCCCCCCCCCCCCCCAAAAAAAGGCTAAGGCCAAGGAAACAAGGACTGTGATACTAGCAAACAGCTCGGGGTATCTGAAAATATGAGCTGCGTTACGAAAAGGTTTGTATTAAAGCCAGAATAACCACCTTAGGATGACTTATCCCTTAGCTGAGAGGCCGGGGGGGGGGGCGGCTGGAATACATTTACTCCAATTTACCTGAAAAGTCAGTGGCAAAATTAAGGATTTACCAAGTACTTTGCTTCAAGAAAGCAGGTTTTAACTCAAGAAGGTTGGCGTTCGTAGTCTCATTGGTGTTCAATTACAAATTTTTCCCTACAAATTCACTTTTCTGAGCAGATGCCGGCTTTTTAATACCAAATTAGCAAAATCCAAGGTACAGGAGCAAAACCCCGGTCGCCTGCTCTTCGGAACGAGGCATTTGGGTGTTCAAAAGATCACAAAACTTGGCGGTTTTATGTTTGCTGCAGGAGGAGGACACCCAGCCCGCAGCATCCCAGGATTTCAGGTGATGGTTTCTCTCCCGCTAACCCGACCGCCTGGCGCCGGCCTCCGATTTCTGCAAGAGCGAAGACTAACGACGTTCTCCGAACGAGCCACGGCCGTTCCCGGTGCTCTTTATACACCGGAAAAACCCGACTGTTTGATCACCTCCGCCATCAACCAACCTACACAAGAGTTTATACTCAAAGCGAGTACATAAACATGACGCGATTAACCTTCATCTTTAGCGTCCCGGCTTTACTAAGCAGAATTTTGACTCATATTTTACATATTCTTGCGTTTTCCACTAAAATTCACCCCTCAGTCCCTCTTAAGACTCCCCCAATTTTCCAGCAGCACTCTTGCTAACCAGGAACCCGCTAATATTGGCCCTAGAAGTCATTTAAGTGCTTCTCCTCACCTGGGAGCTCCTATTTCAAGCAGATTTTGTTGCTATAAAGCCATCAAGGTCCCATTTATGTTCCCCTAAAAAGGAAAAACATGTGGGAGAAGGCGAGACAGCGCTCGCCTAGCACGAACAGGGGCCTCAAGCTCTTGGAGGAAAGCAAAACCACCCTTGCAGATACTCCAAGGTGATAAACACGGCGGCGAAAAGGCCGATTTGGGGATCGCCACGGCTCGCTGCTCGCCCCGCTTTGGATCCGCAGAGCAGGCAGGGTCTCGGGTCTCTCCCACCCATGTCTCCACCTCCTATGTCCATTCTGGGAGAGCTCTCCGAGCTCCACAACCCACCCCCCAGGACCCTCTGTACCCCTCAGGTTTGGGTCAATCTCCCCATTTCAAGGTTTCTCCACTCTTTTCCCTCTTCTGGAGCAGCCTGAACTTCTCACTGCATCACCAGAAAGGCTTTAAGAGAAGCAGGAGACCCTCAAAAGGACGTGGTCTTCCACCTGGCGCACCGTGTCCAGCCTGGAGACTGTTCTTTACCTCCCCGCTTTGAGCCTCTTCTCCATTTAAGCGGCCAAACGATCGTCAGCTGAGAGGGTGACACCACCAAGAGGTACCCAAGGCTTCAACATCTCATCTCCGTGGGACAGATCGGCTCCCGCTCGACGCACAAGGCCACCCGACTCTGCAGCCGCCAAAAAAAGATCAATGCCGAGAGCAGGTATCTTGCCAAAACCCACTTATTTTGTCTGGGGAACCTTATCTCCACCAAGGCTGCTGGAGCAAACGAAGGCTGCGCTCTGCAGGGTTCATTTAACTCCGGGACAAAAAGACAATTCAGTTGAAAACAGCCACAAGACTCAATATTTTCCACATGCTGCAGTTGGATTTTGCTCACCCCGAGCCACCGCTAACACACAAGCGATGCTCCACCACCACGACCCCCTGCTAGGATTTCAAAGTGCGTATCAGTTAGTATTAAAACCTCACTTGCCCAGCAAAACAAACCCAGGAAACCCACCTGAAATAAGCCCGAAAGGGAGAACAGGTGGCACAGGCGGCCAAGAAAATACGCATCTCAATTTACATAAAATAAATTCCAAGGTCGCGTTGGGTCCAACTCTTTGGGCAAGTCCAGAAAACCACGTGGGGAAGCGTCCCGTAGGCCGGTGGCCACCGATTTCTGCCGCTAAGAGCCACGACAGCCCGCGTGGCTCTGCCGTAGCGCAGCGGGACACTGAATTTCAGTCCCATATATACGTACATACCACTTCGATAGGTTCTTCTCAGCTTGAAGCCACACGCTTTATCGTCCGAGACTCAGTGTTGGCATCGGGGTATCTCAGCCCTCCAGATGTCAATTAATTCATCCACCTAATGAGCCTCGCTCCACAGGCTCAGACACTTCCAAAACAGATTTTTCTATTAATTAACACTTCCCAGCTCTCGCCTATAACCCTTTATTCCCCTTAACAGCTGTGGTTTATACTCCAAACGCCACTTCTTTCGACTTCAGCGCTCCTTTAACAACGCCCCGAGTCTGACACTCAGACGAGAAGCGGCGACCGAGCGACCCTTGATCCAAGAGCCCTTCCCAACACGGCAAACAAAAGGAAAACACTGAACTGGAGCCAGGAATTGGATTTGAAAACTTCAGTACAGGACGGTTTGCGGGTACAGGCGCTGCTGAATTGGTCCTGGATGCCGACTGAACGAGAGGAGTTGACTTCAGGGAAAATAAAACCCACTTTTTGCTCCTTTTTATTGACTCCGCGATGGGGCTGCTCTGTACCGAAAACAGCCACTGCACCAGAGATACGAGCGGGCGCCACGCGATTGCACAACTCGAAAGCAAGTTGCTTAAGAAAACATAAACCCCCGTAAACACCAAACGAGAAACAAATGTAGAAGGAATCGGGGAGGATTTAACTAAAACCATCGTTGTCGCCGTCCAGGACGGCCGCTCTCTGGCTGTTTTGCGGTCAGAGAAATAAAAACCGAGAGCTTTTGGTACCTGAATCACTTGGATCTCCTGAATTTCCACATCAGCATCCAACGCCAAGGGCGGCCGCAGACCCGGACGTGACCCCAGGAATGTTATTTTGATGATCCAAAGTCCATACGTTGGGTATTGCTTACCGAGGGCTGCGCAGGCAGCCTGGGCTGAAGCCAAGGATGAGGCTTTTCCTCAGAAGAGCCAGCAAAATACCGGATCATAAAATAAAACAGGGAGTGCCCAGTGTTTTGGAGAGTGGATAAGTTTTTCCTCCTCCTTACGCTGATCTTGGCCCCCTCCTGCGTTCACAGACCTTCCTCAGACACCAGCACTAAACACTTTTTAAGCATTTAAATAAAGCCGCGCCGGGACAAAGCCCGAACGGGAGTAAACTCGCACCGAACAGTGCCTATAATTTCTGTTCTACAATACTCAGACCCGCATAATACCAAATAGCTGCCAAAAAACCCCAGTTGCAGTCAGGGCAACGCTCCAGTGTCAGCCCCAAATCCCACGCAGGCTTTTTATTTTAAGGTAAAACCTGCAATTTTCTACAGCGGGAGAACTTTAATATCTCTGCAAGAGTTGCTCCAATTTTAAAGCAAGAAAATATATTAAAAAAGAAAAAAAAAATCAGCTCTTTTTTAACCAAACCAACAGGAAACGAGGACAAACATCAGCAGGGTGTTTGCCCGTCAGACCGGCTCGCTTCTCCCAGCGGAGGATTTCTGATATCGAAGGGAGGGGAGGACACGGACGAGCGATATCCCGCAACCAGAGCCAGAGGTGAAGTTAAAACTGTTGTTAAACCCGGCAGAACCTACCCAAAAATCGATGGTTCTGATGATACAGGCTACGTAGCAGGTCATTATAGATTAAATAACAGGTACTTTAGCCCACATAAGGGAAATAGAGGTGTCCAATACACCATCCAAGGCAAATCCTAGATACCAAGCCAAGAATTTTGCTTAAAATAAGCGGGAAACACCTTATCACGTAAATCACGTTCTCAGAAAGTCTCCCACTTTGCTTAAATTTCACCTCCTTCCAGTGTTCTGTAGTTTCTTCTATTCCCTACAGGTAAATTCCAATTTCAATCTGCACATTACATCACCCCCGTATCAGATTTTCCCCACTTCTCCAGCATTTTACACACAGACGCGCGAAAATTTTGTGCAAGAGACTAAATTTCTCATTCTTGAGACGAACGGAACAAACCTCAGCCCCGGCCCAGCCAGCAGAAGCGTAAATTTAAAATTAATAATGCAGATTTAATAGAGATTAAACTGCTTAAACGTGCTAGGTACAAGATTTAATTCAGGTCATTGACCAGCTTACCCGCTGCAAGCAGATATTAGCGCTCTGTAGCCTGGAAAGAGTTTTTCAACAAGACCAATTTAGCCTCAAATCCTTTAATTAGCGGTCGGAGAAGCGGAGTATCCAGCTACAAACAGAGATCCGCAGATTCAAAGCGCAGTTAAGCCTCAGGGATGGAAGAACGTTGCAGGGTGTTTCTTGGCCAGGAGCTGCAGGTCGATGAGGTTTTACCTTCCGAATTAAGCAGTTTGTACCTGAAAAAGGGTTTGTGCCCCCAAAACTGTCCTCCCCCGAGGCAAATCAGACCCCACCTGCCTCCAACCATCCTCATTCTTGAATTTGTTTGAATATCGCTGCTATTGAAGAGCTTAGGAAAGAGCAAAAGTTTATCTGAGATCAATTCAGGGCCCCAAGCAATCGGCCTCGGATCTTCATATCACACGAGCCTCGACCGCAGAGCTGAAGCCACGAACGTACCTCAGGAAGTTTCCAATGAACGAGCAGACAAAGCAATTAAAAAGCCAAGCCATCGCTTCTTAATTATCAAGCCTCGGTCTCCTCTGAGCAGCTCAGGGCACCGAGAGTCCCGCACGTGTTTGTATTTTAAGGGCGCTTACGCCGGCGGCACCCAACCTCAACGACGAGCTTCGACCCAGAACTCGCCTCCGGGGTCTTTCAAAGCCGCCCGAAAGCAACTCGACTCCTCGTGCTTTCCCCAAAACCCCGTATTTTCTCCCACGTACCGTCACGCCGCACCTCGGAAACGTGTTCTGGGCTCGCGGTACGAGGCTCAGAGTCTGAAACGACCCGACTGCGACATCAGCTCTTTTCTTTCAAGGATTAAGAAGCTAAAACAAAGCTGCCAAAGGAAAGCCAGATGCAAATACTCAAAAGTATTGTGTCAAAAAAAAAAAAAAAGCAGGGAAGTGGGTTTATATTCAAATTTCTGTCTGGTTAAGAGACTCACAGTCTAAGCAATCCCAGAAATTAGCCATTTCCTTTCTCTTAATTGCAGAGACAGGCTTGAAAGACCTGAAAAAGCACAAGTTTAGGAAGTACAGCAGCTGCTAGTTTTGTTATTAGAACTAGTCTGATGTGGAGCCATTAGAGGAGCGGGACTTTCTGCCCCTTCCCTCCCTCGGCACGCTCACCCACGACCAGAAGCTCTCTTTAGCAACAGGCTGCAAACCAGAAAAGCCAAATTTTTAAAACTCCATTAATTGACAATTTGGTACCGACAATTCTCAGAGCTGAGCGGACGAAAGCACCGCCTGTTACAAAGCAGGTTAAAAACAAAATTATTAATTCAGGAGTTGACAACCAAAACAATCGACATCGACCTCAACATTTATCCAGGAGGGAAGACATTTCGTGCAGTAAGAGGCTGCAGTGCCGGTCGCGTGACTAACGCCCGGGCAAGTCGGACGACGTAACATGGAGAGCACGTTTCTACTCCCACTTCAATTAAAATGGGAACGAGTGACTCAGCGGAGAAGAGAACCCGGTGATCCACTTCAGGGTCAGCGTGTCCTGAGCTGGGGGTGCAGGACGGCTCCGAGCAACTCGCTCATTCAACAAGGGTTTTTTAGAAAGTCGTCAGGCGAACGAGGAACTCAAACCCGCTTGTAAATCACTCCCTCCCTGACAATAAACTCAACTTTCTCCGGGGAGGCAGGGAAGGACGCGTCCTCCTGGGTACGCGCAGAGTTGCGGGAAGGTTATTCGGTGCCAAGACGTTCCCGCTAATCCTTACTGTAAATTACTCATTTCGGCCTAAATTAGCTCGTAGGTGAGGTCAGACAAGTCCGAGTCACGCGGCAAAAGCCCTGAGCTCAGGCTAACTGCGCTGAAGAGCGTCAGCGACGCCCCCCCGAGCTGGGACCCTGCAGGTCTTGACTCAAGCACAGCAACCCCTCCACGGAGCAGCCTCACCTTCCAAGCGCCTCAGCGAACGCCCGGAATATTCCGGGGTGGAACACCGAGGAGGTTTGGGGTTCATAAAAAACCCCCATTTCTTAATGACACAGAACAAGTTAACGGGCTGCTGAAGACCCAGCCAGCGGGTGAGGAAGGCCGTCGCTGTCCCGGTGACATGGGAAGAGGAGGAGGAGCGGCCGTAGGGGAGCACATCACACATCTACCATCCCTTCTCCAGTTAAAAAAAAAAAAAGAGCAAACCTCGGCAAATCCATCCTCCAACTCTCCCCAAAACAGGCTCAGGAACACTCAACTATTCAAAATAATTCACGACCCCAGTCTTTAATAAGGACCTACTTTACGTCTCTGCCTGTTTATCTTCCCTCTACCATGAAACAGTTGTTACCGAGGCATCGCAGCTCTTTTCTGCAGCTTTTCGGGGGGGGGGGTGGGTTTTGCCATCACCATGTTCATCCCTTTTCCTACACTATTTTTAAAGTGCACTGAAAAAACACGGCTGTAAACAGATGGATCTTCCTCCACTACGAGCTACTGCTCGTCCCTACCTTGAATCTCCTCAGAAGTTGTTCATCCAATCAACCTCCTTAAGCTTAGTTTTAAGAGAGAGGAGTTAAACCTAAGCTCTTGAATGATGCCTCAGCATATTTTATCAACAACCAGGCTTAAAGAGAGCTGCTAGAAGACAATTCCCTTCAAGAAAAGTCAGGTTGACCATAAGGATTACGCTCCTATATTCAAACACTGAGTCTAAAATAACCTCACCTTCAGGCTAGGCTTTTTCAGAAGGACATTTTGGGCTCCAAACCTTTCGATATCAGCCTTGCAATAACAACTACGCTTCGCCCCGTAGCTCTAACCAAATTCACATTCCTTTTCAGCCCACAGCTGTGGATACCGAGAGACCACAACTGCTCTGCGTCGCATTTTTCAGGCGCTATCAACAGTCCGCAAGAACACGGGGCTCCCAAAGAGCCGCCTTTCCCGGAGAAACCGCACTGGAAGCTGAGGTAAGAAAGGACAAGCCAAGGTCAGACCAAAAATAGCTGATAAAAAAAAGAGAGAGAGAAGGCAAAACAAAAATGGCTTTAAAATGTGAAAAATGCAGCGCCTTTAGCTGGTTAAATCTGTCCCGAGACATAGAAAAAAAAACATCTTAAAACCAGCGGGTAGTTAAACCAGGTAAAAGCAAAGCTGCTAGGCTCAGAAGAGGACGTTAAATCACATCTAAGACCTAGAAGTCATTCTGGGTCCCGGGAGGGTAATATTTCTTAAGCAATGACCTATTTTCACAACCATTTACTAACGCTTACACAACTGCACAGCTCTCCAAAAGATATCCCCCCCAAAACCCCCTCCAAACCCCCCGTCTAGTGACGACACATCCCTCTCGGCCGCTTGTACCTTAAAAGGGGTGTCAGAAGACACCGAAGCGCTCCAAAAAGTCACCTTTTACTCCTCGGGCTCTGCAAACAGTTGGAATTTTCCCCTCGGAATACAAGAGCGAGCGGCAGCTCTGCAAACAAACATCCGTCGACAGGCACAGGTCAGCCTCGTCTGTAAATACGGCGTCTCCGACCCAACGGCAGGAATAAGCGACAATCTTTGTTTTTCTTGTAACCTGATATAGTTTTTACAGGGAATTCCTCTGTCCAGGACAGCGTCCGGCCCTAAATGCAGGCAAGGAAAAGCAGTAAAAGGCTCTTCACTACTTTTATTCTACAAACCGACCCTGCTCCGTTGTCTTTGGGCCCAGAGATGTCTTAGTTTACAGTTCAGATGTTCAGTTTTGCTAGAACGGGGTAATAAACCTTATTTTTTCCCCCTTTTCGCACTTCATCCTCCCCTTCCCCAGCCCCTACACCAGGGACTCAGCAGGCAGAGGAGGCGTTAAAAAGCAGAAAGTACCGCTTCACGAGCCGAAAAATCAAGAGAAAAGAAGAGATCAGACTTTCTCCTGCCTCTGCAGCACCACACCTTTCCCCTCCGCTCTTCCCCCCCGGGGGGGAACCGGATCGTGCCCAAATTAACTCTAATTACACCCCAATTGGGTAGGAAAGGATCACGCCGGGGGTTTGGGAGCAGCATAAAGTTGGGAATCGTCTCCTTAAATAGATCAGAAATAACAGAGGTGTTTAGATTCGAGCTAGCAGGGAAGCTCAAACCTTATTTTTAGCATTCATCCTTTTTATTTATGCCCAAATTCCTCCTGAGCTCCTTAAACCAGAGCAAGACGTCGAGTATCGAGCCCGCCCGGCCTCCCAACACTCGGGTTTTACAGGCCAGGTCGGCGCCTACACCGACATGCCAGAAACCTACCTACAAATTAAAAAAACACAAAGCACAAATATCTCGGGTAACCTTTGGACCGACGATTTGCACTCTAATCCCGTCCTCCCCCCCCCACCGCCATCGGCATTAAACTCTGAACTCCCGAGAAGCGACTCTGCCTGCGCTCGGCGACGAAACGAAGACACAGCTTTGCCGCCAGTACCATAAAACTAAAATATATTTGGGCACCGATATATATTTGAGATCTCGCTACTGGGATGTTCTGGCTGCTGTTATTCCAGTCGACAAATACGAGTGTTTTATCACCCAAATCTTGCAAACGGGGAAATCCCTATCGGCCAGGAATTTAAAAACACTTTATAAAAGCAAATATAACACAAGCCGAGATGATAATTTATACTGACAGTGATTTTTGCGCTGGCAAAGAACCCGCCCCCGGCACCAAAACCTTTGACTTGAGCGTTGGTGGAATGATTATTCCTTGCACTAAGTTTAAGGAAATTATCCCCAACAGCGCTCTCTGCATTTATCCCCCTCCCTTAGAGGGGGGATGAGGTAGAGGGGAGAGGCCTGAGCATTAAAGGCAAGTGATTTAAATCGATTTCTTTTGATTTGCTTCCTTTAAGTAGAAAATTAGCACCTACTTGGCAGCGGGCAGAGTCATTCAGGCCCATCAGGTGCAGAGGAGTGGGGAAAACCTCACTTGGGAGCTCCAAAAGTGCGGCCAGGCTCTCCGGAGCGGACTGATTATAGCTTCACCTTCCAAAAAAAGCTACTTACAGACAATTTGAGCACAAATCCCCACCCCTACTACGCCGCAGTCCGTATACACACACGTAGTTAATGAGGAGATACCAGGAGCAGCGCGAGTTCTGATTTCTGAGGCAGAAACTTGGTTTTGATTTAACACGAGCGGCCGTTGGGGTTCAGCGGAGCCTTCGGGCTCCGGGCGCAGATCCCCGCCGCGGCGCCGTCTCCAAATCACGAGGAACTGGTCGTTCCACCGCTCGGATGCGAGCAAAGCTGATTTTCCACAAGAGGAAAGGAAAAGCGAGCTCACCGTTTGATTTGAAACGTGGCTATTTTCAACCCTAATCAGCAACTCGGCCAAAAGAACTTGAAAATAAAACCTAAAATCTTAATTCTTCCAGAAAGCAAGGTTTTACTTACAAAATATGGTGCTTTTAAGGATTTTTGTCAGTAGGAAGAGGCGGCAAAACAGCTTTTATAAGGAGACTGATCAATTCGGAGCCTTGCTACGAGGCTGACGGCTCAGCCAGCTTCCCGGCGAGCCAGAGCTGCAACGCTGGGATGTTTTCGAAGCGGAGTTGCCGCGTGTTTCATCATCACCCTCCAAGGTTCGGGCTCCGCAGGACCCAAGCTCACCCTCCCTCCGCAACTGCCTTTCCCTGGAGCCGTCGCATAACCGGATAAACCAGCCTGGCAGAGGATTTCCAAAGCAGGGATGCTGTTAGGGAAGACATTTCCCGGCCCATCCGTAGCTACCTGGCACCTAGCTTGTTAAGAAAAGGAACCAGGAGAAGTAATTTAGTGTTTTGTATGTTTTTTTTTTTTATAGTGACAGTCAAGACTTGCCAGCCAAAAAGCAAACCCCAAAGATGCTATAAATTACGCTCGTCTCAAAATATCCTCTTCCAAAACAAGAGTTCATATGCGAAAGATGAAGGAGGACTGTTTTCTGGTAGGTTAGGGGAAAAAAAGACCTGCACTGAGCTCAGGAAAGCTGAACCTCGGAGGACAAACAGCCTCAGAGCATCTACCTAGTACCAGTTTTTAGAAAGCCCACAGCCCAACACAGTTTTTATTGTTTAGTATCTTCTGTTCGATCAATCACAACTCATATATTAAAGACAACCTCACAGGTTTGATTTCCCATCGCTCCGGTCTTATGCAAGTAAGGGGTGTAGGCGCGGAGTAAAAAGGGACTTTGCACCGTGGAGCTTTTATGCTGGGCTTAAAGTTTCAGGAGCAAATCAGTCAAGTTAGAGCCGGCCCATCTCACAGCCGCTCTCAATTCCCAGGGTTTCAGTCACTGCCGCTCAGAAAAACTTCCTGCCCCAAGGATATTATTTTTTTTTTCAGGGTTATTCCTCACTTTGATACCTCTTCAGCTCATCAAATTAGCATAAAAAGGCCGACACGGTGATTAAGAGCCGTCTCATGAATTTCCAAGAAGGAAGGTGCTTCAGGAAGGTGGCTTTGTTCACGCTGCTCAATGTTTTTAACTTGCCGCACTGCGTTTTCCGTAAAAACGCAGGATAAAAAAAGGAGCTACGCAACCCAAAACGTGAAGAACAGTAAAAATTTGAGCACATCTACCCAGCCTGGCTGGGTTTTTTTTTGTCCCCGCATTTAATTTAAACAATGTAAAGCCTAAATCCTTCCCTCTGGTTTTGCAAATTGAAAGTACGGCTCCAGGGAGAACTGGCACAGCACAAATATCCCAGAAAAAGGAATTTTGCATCGAGGGTAATCGCAGGAAAAAGTCTCTGCGTCGAGTCCTTCCCGCAGGACGAGCGGCCGCAGGGTTAAGCCAAGGCTGAGCCCAAAAACCTGCTCTTGAGCCAGGCGTAAAGGAGGCAAGACCACAGCGTCACATCCCCACAGCCCACCAGGAGGCTG
Organism: Phalacrocorax carbo; assembly: GCF_963921805.1. Classification (NCBI taxonomy): domain Eukaryota; kingdom Metazoa; phylum Chordata; class Aves; order Suliformes; family Phalacrocoracidae; genus Phalacrocorax; species Phalacrocorax carbo. The sequence goes on along the minus strand of NC_087542.1, from coordinate 1,379,987 downwards.
CAGAAGAGCTGTTCCCGTCGGGTGACCCCGTTGCTGCATCCGTAGCGGCCAGAAACGGGGAGGAAGACCTTACAGCAACAGACATCGGGGAGAGAGGAAGAAATGATGAATACGCGCTTATTTTGAGAAGTTTTTGAGCCACTAAAGCTTATTTTTTCTGGCATGATGGAGCCCACAGCTGCTGTGGAAGAACAACCAGCAACCCAACCAGATATCAAAGGAGCTTTGGGGGAGTAGCTGAGGAAGAGGAAGGAGAAGCATTCAGAAGTTGACCTGGAACCATCAACCCGAGGATCTTCACCATAAACCAAGACTCCTACCACGCACGGACCAGTTCCCTGCGCTCCCACCTTGCAAATGCATCTTTTTTTTTTTTTTTGTTAAAAAGGCAAAATGAGGTGAAAACTTTCTCCTTCCTTGTCTGGGGAAAAAAAAAAACCCAGACGCAGTTATTCATCGGGCTGCGGTGCCGCCCGGCCACCCCGCTCCTCTCCCCGCCCAAAATAACCCCTCGGAGCGGGATAAAAAATAAAAATACGTTTTCTCCACGTGGCCACCCAAGTGGTTTTGAGCGGGAGGGAAACAGCACCTCCCGGCCGATGCAGCCCGGAGCAAGAGGAGATGCGTTAGACCAGGAAACACCCTTCGGTACCGGCATTCCCACACCCCGGCTCGGTCCAGGGGAGGAACGATGCGAGTTACCGAGCGATGACGTTGACTGACGCCGAGAGCGACGCGTGGATTCGCTACGGAACAGGCAACACCCCCCCCCCCCCCCCCCCCAGGTTTTATTTTTCACTAAAATTAAGTATTTTTAGGGTTCAACAGATCTTACCCAACGTTGAGATCTACCCAACGATGAACTGAGTTGCGCTCCAACTCCAGCAAAGGGAAAAGGATAAAAAGCGACATTTGCTATGCGCCACTTCCACGTCTTTTCAACCTGAAACTTCCCCGGGAGAGCGCAGCTCGGCTGCGGCGGGGGGGCTCCAGTCACCCGCAACCTCCTCCCCTACGGAGCTCTGGCTAAGCCTCGGGGAGGGAATACATCCGAGAACCAACATCTGCAGGCTGAGCGCCTCTATAAAAGCAAATTTTATTAAATAATAAATCAAACTGCACCTTCCTGAGCCAAACATCGGGTCCTCCCGCTCCCGTTGCGGAAAATAAGCTGCAAAATCACCTCAAATATCCCAGTTTCCCCCCCCTTCCCCCAGCACCCCACCCTTCTTAACTCTCCGCTCTCGTTATCATTCCTCTGTACCGCGAGGATTCGCCTCTCGAGAAGCGGCTGCTACTGACGGGGCGAGGGGGGGAAACACCGAGCGCAGAGCAAATCGCGAACCTTTCAACAGCCCGCGAGATTGCGCCTCGCTGAGTAGTTCATTTATCGCCCTTCGTTTCCTAGAATTCACTTATTATGAACTTAAAGATTATCATTTAAATAATCAGTAACCCTGCTGGCTCCAAGCACACTGCGAATCTCTGGGATAAATCAACTCGGAAAAGCTCAAATAAGTTTTAAACGTTATTTTAATTAGCAGGTATGACATAATTTAAGTTTCCGAGCTTGTTTTTCTTTCATATCTCCGTTACTAAAGCCAACGCGCTGGCAGACAATAATTAAATTAAGCTGACACGATACTGTAAAAGACTATTTAATTGCTGAAGCACCCAGGTTTGTTTAAACATCTAATTGCTTAATTACGCGGGTATTCGTTTAACGTTATTCAGATCTTTTTAAGCGCGCCGCTCACCCCGTAAGTAAGGCAAAACCCCTGACCTATAAATCTCAAGTTTTAATTTAAGTCAGCGCCCGCTCAAATACAACGCGCCGCTCCGTGCCCGTCCGACCCCCTCGCGGCTCGCTAAGCCTGGTAATCCGTCAGCGCTAACGAGGACCCGCGCGACTAAAGCTCAACTTTACGCTTTAAGTCAAATAAACCAATCTTTTAAGTCGGGGGAAGGAGGTTTTGCTCCAACAACTCCCCCAGAAGTCGCACGGCGAGTTCGCATCAGTCAGCACAGAATAAAATCCGTCGTGTTTCAATTACCCTTACGCTGATCGCTAATTCTGCTGGATTTATAGATATTTTTATAACCCCCGAGGCACGTACACGGCAGCCACCTCTAGATCCAAGAGGAAAACCACCCCGAATTCTAGTTTTCAGCAATTTGCTGAAATCTCAGGTTTTAGCCCATTTACCACGGGGAAACCCGCAGTGATCCCGCACCACACCCGGTTAAAACATCACGGAAAAAAGCAAAATAACTCGCACGGGGAATGCAGACCGTGCCCCAGGAAGGCCTTATTTCACCCGGCAGCCGCCCGACGTGGACCCCGTTTGTTTTGCAGGCTCCGGGACCCCTTTGCCTTCCACAGGACACCATATTTTGGGGTATTTTGCCTTAAAAAATAATTTTAAAAAGAGGCTTTTTACCTTGCAGGGTTGGTATTGTCATTACAGGAATGCTCCCGAATTGCGTTAGAAGCTTGCGAAGCCTAGTTAGGCTTGAAATACGTTATAACAACTTAATTGAACAAAAATTAGCGTTTACGTTAAGCCCTGACTAACAAAGGACACAAAACCCACATGCCCTCGGCTCCCTCCCTTTCCTAAACCGGGACTATTTCTTCAGAAGGCAACAAACCAAAGTTAAATCCCTCAAAATTTCAGACCGATCCACGATTTCCCATTTCCGGGCTATCGCTTACGGAGTTTCTGGTTTCAGGATGTTTGCCCAAGTCCTCGTCGCTACCAAACAGTTCCTGTTTTCGGTTGGCTTTACTTTGTGGTTTTTTGTTGTTTTTTTTTTTAAAGGCTGTTTTACGTTTCTCTGGATCGGCGCCACCTCCCTCCTCCTTCGGGCTTCGCCGTCGCCTCAGAGCGAGAGTCCGGGCAGGACCATCGCAACCCTTTTGAAGAAGTTATAATTAGTAACTCTCCTCCCGCTCGCACTTAACAAGAGGCGACACGGACGCGAGCGGTTAATGAAGGGACAAAATTCCCCTCCAAAATAAAAAAACAAAAATCACTAGGAACGGTAACGAAGCTGCTTTGTTCTGTTAAAATAGGGATAAGAGAAACCCTGGAGGCACGTTTTGCTCTTAAACGCACGCCGGCACCTCCCCAACACTTTGGTCTCAATAATTTTGGACAAAAGCCTCCCGATTTCCCTCCTGTTCCGGATGAAGCAAACACACAGTGTAAAGGTCCTGCAGGAGAAGCTCAAAATTATCATGGAAGAAGGATGAAACGCACTTAAAAGGAAAGAATTTTGGGTCCTTCTCCCCACTTCCCGGGTGGGAATTTCAGTCCCACTTGGCGGTATTCCGCATCCCCCTCTATCCCGACACCTTTCCCTTCGTGCTCCAAGCGCTATCCGGATCCGTGAGGAAAACACCCCGTCCCGATGGAGCCTTCCCCAGGCAGGAGCCGCGAATTGAGAAACCGCAAGTTTGCGGCGCGCCAAGAAAACGCTCTTAAATCCTTTGGGTCGCCGAAGCGGAGAGAAACGCGAGGCCGGTTTTTCGACACCTTCCCCGAAGTTCCCAGAGGCGCCGCCGCCGCTCGGCGAAATCAGAGCAGAAAACCCCCACGCTGGGATTTAACTTTCGCTCTCGACCCGAAACGACCTTTGGGTATTTTCTCCAAACATGATATTTAATGAATATCAAACCCTTCTGGGCTATTTTAATAAAAAGAAGAGGTTGCAAAGCACTCGCTTGAAGCTAAACCCAGGAGTTTTCATCACGAACCAACCCCAGAACATCCCAGCTCACTCAATGGGAGCTTCGGCAGCACAAACGATGGTGATAAACCTTCCACGGCGCCGACCTGATACGGCATCAATTAATTTGTGCGCCGGTACAGCAGAATCCCGCTCCTTTTTCCATCGCTGTGGATTATCTGTAGCTCAGTTCCAGAAGTTTCAGAGCAAGACGATGACTCCTTCGTGACTTGTGTACAACCGGGTCTCCTTAATCCCGGCTAAAGAAAGTGATTTTGATATTCTGCTTTGAAATAAGCAAAAGGACTAGGCTCCAAGCAGCCAGGGGACTTATCCTGGCGAGGAAGGTGGATCCAGAAGCGGCACGTGAGCTCTCTGCGTTGGGATTCCCTGGCTCCGCTGGGCAGCTTCCCCTTTCACATCCGTTCTGCAGAGCCGCTCTTTGAATCACACTAATCCTCACCCAAAAAAAAACAACCCAGTAACATTGCCAACATTTCTCCAAAAGCTTTCGGATTTAGTCGTTAGAGAGCTTTAAAAATACATATTATTCAATTACACCCCAAAAAACCCCAACCAATTCCCTCGTAAGCTTACAGAGGCTTCGTTTTCCTCCTTTCTGTAGCAAAAAAGCTCAAAAACTAGATTAAAGCCTGGACTCAAACCCTTCCTCCAGCGGTACCGGGGACAGATTTCTCCCCCGCTCGCTGCTTTGGCCGAAGCAGAGACACGATTCACCCTAGAATTCAACGTGGATGGCGGGTGAGAAGCCAGGAGGTGACACAAACCCCCTCCTAACAGCCGTCATCGGTTGTTTCTCCCTCCCTGCGCACCTTAACGCCCCCCACCCGCCGCTTTCCGAGGGGATTCGGGCTTTGTAGGACCCTCCCGGGCGGACGCGGTCGGGTTACGCCGATGCGCCCGTTGCCATCTCCCAGAACCAGATGCCGGCCTATTCTTATGCCCCGTCTATATTTAGGAAGGCGACGCTCGCGACGACCCCGCCGCTTTAACGAGGAACTGTTATTTCACGGAACACCGCGCGTCGCTACGGACGGCGAAGTAACGCGGCCGGGATGCGCCCTTACCCGCCCCGTCCACCGCCGGGTCCAGGGAACGCCGACGCTCAGCGTTTAACGCCACCTCAAGCCCCACAGATTTCACCCCGGGTTCCTTCTCGGCGGAGTACTGGGGATTTCGCGGAAGGTTAAGCTAAAATATCTCCCTGCAAATAAATGGTTTGCATTCCTGAACTCGGTCCAAACGCTGCTCGCCAGTAGATAATTACCAGGCTATAAAGTTTACTTTGGAGAAATTGTTCCAAAATATCAAGAAATCGTAACGAGGGGCGTTTGAGTGCGTACGTTGGATTACAGCTCCTCGACCGAAGCACGGGAGACAGAAAATAACGTAATAAAAAGTAATTAGAACCACCGGAGCGACCAGCAGGTCGTTTACCGGGGTGAGATCGATTCCTACCTGTGCCGGTCTCCGCCTAAAGCACAATTCCCGTTTCCTCTTAAAACAGAAACGGGATTTACGCTACCCACGGCGTCGCTGCCAGCGGCAATTCAGCTAATGGCTGGTCACCTCCACCGAAGTCACGCTCAGCACCATCACATAACGCAGCAGCAACAGTTATTCAGCTTTAAGTAATTAATGTAGTTGGGGGGGGGGGAATCTAAAATAATCAGGAAAGTCGTGTTTTACTACTCTTAAATGAGTAATCCCGGCCTCTGCCAAGGTGCAAAGATTAGAAGCCGTGTGGGAACAACGCGGGCGGTTCCTCCCCGCTCCGCACAGCGCATTTATTTACAGTCGCTATCGCAGTTCCTCGAGTTCAGGTGTGGGGGAATTCAAATATTTTCTTTTGCCTCGTGTTTTAAAAACACGAAGAGGCCCTCACATAACACCAGAAAACGGCTGAGGGCGACCTTTAACTCATACGGCCTTAAACCGAAGGCTAGAACCTTGCAGCAACATAAACTCGGTTTACATTAATCTCTGCAAACACTTATTTTAGCAGTAATCCCACCAAAGACGAATTACTTATGCAGCAGCGTTACAGCAGCTTTTGAAGTGTTTGCAAAGTCAAAATCTTCAATATTTTGGTTGCCCGAAGCAGTTTGGTTCATATTCTTGGCTAAATCCAGCTAAACCTTGCCACGATGAGCTTAAACACAGCTTAAACAGAGCACTTCAGCTTAACCTGAAGTCACCGCACCACAAACGGGTAAAACCAAACCTCCGTAAAATGATGAGGAGTGTTTTTAAGTGGCTCAAAGGACCCTGAAACATTGACGGATGATGCAGATACAAAAACCAGAAGCCAATAACCCTGGCACGGCAAAGCGGCGGCCTCGGGGCACCTCACCTGGCCACGGGCAGCCCTTCGCCGCCCCGTAAAGCTACCGGGCGACACGAATTCGTTACTGACTTAATTACCAGCTTTTTAACGTTACAACGTACACCCCTACAAGCAGTGGCGCTGCCTTTATTTATTCTTAAAACCACATTGTGAACTGTCCGATGGAGTACACGGGGCTTGGAGGAGTTTTCTTGGGAAAGCCTCTGCCGAACACAGCGGGGAAACTTTCATGTTATTCGGAGTAAAAACTATTTGTAAGGTTCTTTTTAAATTTGAAAGGCATTGGTGAAAAATAAAAACCGGCTGAGGAAAACACACAGAAGCACTGAAGGGGATAAGGATGTGCTTGTTAATGAAGGTGAGAGCAGCCTGAGTTTATAACAAACAGGCTTTTTACTCCCTGCTGTTAATTAGTCGCATAAAAGCCGTATCTCCTACAGCCAACGTGCATTCGGAGCGAGCAGGAAGAGTCTTCACTTTCACGCCAGCAGCTAATTACAGCATCAAACGAGCGTCCATGTGAACGGACCTCGCTCCTCCAGCATTTCACCCACGAAACCCCCAGGGGAGGAGCGGTGGCTCCTCGGCCGGCTCCGGCTTCCAACGGTACCGAGGTTTTTCCCTTTTTCCCACCCAACTCAGTGCCTAAAAACGCAGAAGGGCGGTCCCCTCTCCCAGAGCTGAGCCCTCCGGCTCTAGAATTCCCAAACAACTCCTAGAAAAGTAGGAAATAACCTGGGGAAAAAGGAAAAATTTAGCGTGAAAAGGTAAAGGAACCCACCGGCCCTACGAGCTGAGGAGCAGGCGTGCAAATCGCCCTGCTGAAGGTTTAAGAAGGACCCAAGGAGCAGCGGAGGGCCGGCGGAGGGTGAGGCGGAGCGGGCGTTATGGCGGGGAAGCGGCGGGCGGGCGGGTGCCCCGGGGCGGCTCCGCCGCCTCCCGCCAAGGGCAGCGGGCCGTCGGGGACACGCACACCCCGCTCCCGGCCCGGCTCGGCCCCCCGGCTCCGATCGCCCTCGCTGCCCGTCCCCGCCTCAGCTCCGAGCGAGCGGCCGCCGGGCCTGACTGCAGGGCCAGGGCGGGGGCGGGCGGCCTAGGCCTAACGGCGCGGCGGGAGCCCGCTTAGCCGAGCCCGGTCCGGCCCTGCCCGGCCCGGCGGGGGTCCCCCGGGTGCGGGGCGAGGCGGGGGAAGGCGGAGGCGGCGTCACTCACCGCGGGCCGCGGGGCCGGACCCGGCCGCTGCCTCCGCGCAGGAGCCGCCGCTTCCTCCTCCCGTCCGCCGACAAAATGGCGGCGGCAGGAAGTGCCCCCGCGCCGCCCCGCCCCACCGCACGCACTCTGCGTACCGGCCCCGCCAACGGCGTAACCCTCCCCACAACCGGGCCTACGGCAACGCCGCGACTCACCCCCAGCCTTACGCCAACGGCGCAGCGCGGCAGGGGCGGCGCCGCGCGCGGGTTACGCCGCTCCCACCTTCCCCCCACACCCCCGCCCCGTACGCAAACGCCGCAGCTCCGCGCCGGCCCTCACGCAAACGGCGTAAGGCAGAGAGCGCAGGCAGGAGGGCGCTCCCCGCTCTCTCCCCCGCCGCCCCGCGGACCGGGCGCGCCCCCGCCGCTCCCCCACCCACAACCCCGCCGCTCCATACCGGCCGCGGGGCCGCGCTTACCCCCGCCCAACAGCCGGGCTGGCGGCTGCGCAAAGTGCGTACGGCGCGGAGAACGCCGCCCCCCCAACCCCCCCCCCCAACCTTGCGCAGCGGCCTACGCAGCCGGCGCGTGACCGCCGCTACGCCAACGGCGGCCCCGCACCCCCGCCTTACGCCGTTTGCGCAGCCAGGCCTCAAACCTCCGGGCGGGCGCTCGGCCGCAGTTTACGTAGGCCTGCCTGACGCAGCGGCCGCATTACGCAATGCGGGTTACGCCGGCGGAGCGACGTACGAGGCGTTGGTGAATACCGGCGGCCCCCCACCACCACCGACTACCCCCCGGCAACGCCCCCCCCGCCCCGTTCCCTCCCGGCTCTTACCTCAGGCGGCGGCGGCAGCGGGAGGGGGCCGGGCCGGGCCGGGCGAGCCGCCCTCCCGCCGGGGCCGGTTCCCGGGGGGCCCGGAGGGACGGGGGGGGCCGTCCGCGAGCGGCGGGGGGGAGGAAGAGGAGGGAAGGGGGAGGGGGGGGAAGGGGGGAAGGCGGCCGACGGCGGGGGGGAGGGGGAGGAGACGGGCACCGGAGGGGCAGCGGGTCCGGCAGCGGCGCCGCACTGACCTCACCGCGCTGCGCCTGACGTCACGGCGCAGCCGGCCCCGCCCACCCCGCTGCCGCCGCCGGCCGCCGCCGCGCCCCGCGCGCTGTGACGTCAGGCCACGAGGGGCGGGAACGCGCGGGGCTGAGGCGTGTGACGCACTGCGCGGGGCGTGACGTCACGCGGGGACACACACGCGCGCCTCGCCCCCCCCCTCCCGCCCCCCGGGGGCAGCAGGAGGCTGAGACCGGGCTGAGCTCAGCGCACGGATGGGCGCTGGGGGGGGTTCTTGGGGGGGTCTCGCTGCAAAAAAAGTCTATTTTTTGGCCCGTGGTGGGTTATTTTGAGGGAAAAAGTTGTGCTTTTGGTAAAAAAAAACCCACCCTAGGAATGGCAGGTTTAGTCCCGTCCAGCCTCGCCTCGGCAAGCCCCAAATTGGGGCTTTTTTTTTTTGTTTTGGCGGTGAAGCCTGTAGGGAAGGAGACAGAAAAATTTTGCCAGAAAAGGGCTTTTTTGGGGGAAAAACCGAACTCTTTTCTTCACCCAGGGCGCATCCCCACGCTCCCTCCCCCCCCCACCACCCCATTTCTAGAGAAACTCAAGCTGCTGCTCCATGAATTAATCACAAACCCAAACTCTCACGCGGTGCCGGAGGGAGATGAAAATTAACACATTCCCTGAGGAAAAAAAATTCCCTTTTTTTTTTTTTTGAGGAATAACTAAAGAAAAAGTTCCCTAAATCGGCTATTTTGGGTGTTAGGGAAGAGCGGGGTGAGGGGAGGAGGGCTCGCGGCGTTTAAAACCCGAAGAGCCGGCGGGATCGAAGCGATGCTTTTATTATTTTTCCAAACCTCAACTTTTTCGTCGGTTTCTTTTTCTCCTTTTTTCTTTCTAAAATCCCCACCACCACCCCCCTCCCACCCCCCCAAAAAAACCCCCACCAACCCACCACCCCACGCCCTCCCCGAGGCGGAGCCGCAGCCGGGGGGCGGGGTTTGCTCGGGGAAGGGAACGGCTTCCTGCGCTCCTCGTCCTAAAATAAAACCAGAAATTTGCAGAAACGAAGCGGGATTAATCTGAAACGAGATGAATTCAAGCGCCGCGTCCCTCCCCTTAATTAAAACCCAATTCGGTCACATTTGGGTGCTGCATTTGGAAACCAAAAAAAATGATAAGAATAAATCAAAACCAAAAAAAAATAAATCATGGATTATACCATCACCTTCACACAAATATTCACAGTTATTCCGGCTGCGGCTCCGCGGCCGTCGGCGGAGCCTCTTCCTCCTCCTCCTCCTCCTCGCTGCAGCCGGCCGCCGCCTCGCTCCCGTTTTCCTCCTCCTCTTTACCTCCCCAACCCTCAGTTTCATTTTGGGGGGAAACAGCTGATTCTCGGGGATTTTCGGGAACCGCAGGCGGTTCCTCCGCGGGCGCCGCCGCTTCCGCTGTCGCCGCTTCCGATGTCGCCGCCTCCGCCGTCGCCTCCGCCGTCGCCTCCTCCGCTTCCAGCTCGTCGTCTTGCAGGAACGGGGGCATCAGCAGCGGTTTGGGGGGTTGATCCTGCTCCCCCAAATTTTTAAGGAATTCCTCAGGTTTGGAAAATTCTTCGGAAGCTTCCGCTGTTTCCGTAGTTTCTCCCATTCCTCCTTCCTGGGCGACCTCGGCGGCGGCGGTTTCGGTCGCTCCTTCCCCGGCGCCGTCTCCGCCTTCCAAAGTTTCCGCTTCATCCACGTCCTGATCCGTGATTTCATCCGTGAAGGGATCTTCTCCCTGCGGGGGGAAAGGGAGGGGGGGAAAGACAGGAGAAGACGAAGAGTCATCGAGCTGCGGCGAGGCAGAAAGGAATCTCCGCCGTGAAAACGCGGGAGAGGTTGGTTTTTGGCGACCGGGAAAAAAAAAAACCAAACAAACCAAAAACATATCGGCTTGGTGACGGACGAGTCGTTAAAATGGTGGAAAAAAAATAAAGCAAAAAAACCACACCCCGAATCCGTCGCGGAAACAGACGGATTTGCAGCAAGAGAAGAAGCCCGGGGGAAAAAAAAAACCAAAGATCCCACCCCGGGAAAGAACGGGAAGAATCCGTTAAAATAAAAAAGACAAACCAGCTCCTGCGCGGCGCCGCGGGGACGGACCCTACGCTAGGGGCGGCGCCGGTGTTGCCGTGAAAACGTGCCGGGGTTTATCGGCTCCGCTCCTCGCCCGGGAGGAATTTGGGTTTAACCGAGACGATTAAAATCCGAAAGGAATTCCTCGACCCCGCCGCGTTTCGAGCCGCCCAGCGGCCGGCTTCCCCTTCCCTCGCTGGGAAGAGCGGCGACGCTTCCAAGGTTTTCATCGCGCGTTTCGGTTTATTGTATTTTTGGGGAGGGGGTTGGGGGGGTGGGGTTGTTTTTCGGGAGCTGGCGGAATCCAGACGCGGTCGTAACCTCGCAGCCCTCGCCCTCTCCCGCTACGTCCTACCGGGAGGGGGCTCTTGGGGACACCAAGACCCTCCATGAGGTTTTTTTTTGGGGGGGGTGGGGGGGTTGGGGTGTCTTTTTTAGGTTTTACGTTTCAGTTTTGACCTCGTTACCTTTTTTCAGGCCGACGGCGGATCCCGGCACCGCTCCCCCTCGCTTTGCCGGAGGGTGGCGGGGGTTGGGGGGGAGCGGGAGGGGGGGCTCTGCTTGCGTTTTGAGTTCGGAGGTGCGGGGTGAGCGCTCGTAGGGTCAAAACTGGGGTGTCGCTGCCCTCTAACCTTGACCTTGCCACAGAGGAGATGCCCCACACACACCCGTGTCGCAATCCGAGGACCAACTTCTAAAAATTCCCTTTTTTTTTTTTTTTTTTTCCTTTCTTTTTCTGCCCGTCACAGGTCGCCACGATATCGCGGCCGACGGGGAAGGGGAGGAGGGAGGGCGGCACGCCGACGACGGCAGAAACCTCGCCTGAAATCTGATCGACCGCCGCGGGGCGAGGTTTTATTTTTTTGGGAAAGAGGGAAAAAGAAAGAAAAAAAGCTCTCCGGATCCTTCCTCTTTTTTTTTTTTTCCCCCCACTCCCCCTCCCTGGGGTTAAAAATCTGCCTCGATCAGAGATTCAGACCAGGTTGGCTGCCTCCACGCGAGAAGATCCATGCAGGTGGAGGTGAAACCTCAACGTTCATCTTCTCTGGCTGAGGGTCGCAACCTACAGAGGTCACAGAGCTGGGGTGGGGGAATATAAAAACATCGGGCTCTACCTCGCGATCTTGGACCCCAACGTCCATTATCGCCGGTAAAATCTACCGGGGGATGTGAAGTCCACGCGTGGTGGAGACTGTCACGGCTTCCCTTGGGAAGGGCGAGGTGTCCCGCCATCCCTCCGAGGAGGAATCGTTAGGCCGATGGTCAAGAAATCACCTCTTGATGCGGCCAAGTCTTGATTAATTAATCGCCCTGCGTCTCCGGCCTTCCTTTCTGGGGGAAGGTTTGCCGAGAACGTTTATGGCGAGGCGGCTCTTGGCATTACCTGGAATCCTCAGATTTTCCTCCACCCCTTTTCAGTCTGGTTTTGCACCTGGGAATGATACGGAGACCGTGCTGGGATGGATCCGAAGATCTCCTCCTGCCGATGGCCAAAGGTCAGGCGCCCGTGCTGATTCATTTAGATCTGCCGGCAGCCTTTGATACCGTTGATCATGAGGAGATGTGGACGTGCCTGCGGACCCTGGCAGGGGTAGACGGAGTTGCACTTGAGTGGTTCCAGTCTTTTGGGGGTTTATTTTTTTTTTTTTTTTTAAATTTTTTTTTAAATTTCTCTGAGAGATCCCAGAGGTTTGCACCTCCTCTGCCCCGAGGGCTCTCTCTCTCCTGTGGGGTACCGCAGGGTTTTTATCTCACCCTCCTGTTCAACGTGTATGAGAGGCCGGTTTAAGGGGAGAGACGGCCATCCTACGCCGACAAACTCTCAGCTCAAAGTCTCTTTTTCACTGGACCCAGAGGGTGGAGTCGCAGTTTTTATTGCTTTTTTTTTTTTTTTTGTCTGTGCTAGAGTTTAGCAGAGACTGGGCATGATGAGAGCTAGCTCAGTCCGGGCTTAGACCAAAATATAAAACCATGATGCCGGTGGGACAGGGGGAAACATCTGCTCCCCCGTGGCGGGGGTGTGTGTGTGGGCATCTGCCTGCCCTTGCCTGCCAGGTTTGCAAACAAGGGGTTCTCTCCTGCCGGATCCTGGGCTGTTCCCGGATTCCCAGGGAACAAGCAAGTAGCCAAAAGCGCTTCTTTTCATCTTCGCCTGGCGGAGGAGGTTGCGACCTTTCCCCTCTCTCTCTCAGATGCGGGCTTCGCCCGTTAAACCCACGCCGCCTCCGGACCCACGGTTACCGCGAGGCGCTTTAGGCCGGGCCTAACCGCCCGGCTGGCTCGCTCGGCGGCGTTCCCGCGTGGAGCGGATAACCCCCCATGCTCTGAAGACTGCGCTTGCCTTCCGGGCTTCGTTCTGTAATTCCGAACGCTGGTTTGGGCTTAAAGCGAACCCCTACCCTGACCTCTCCTCGTGTTCCATCTCGGCTCTGAAGATCGGCTGGGGTGTTCTCTGCCACTTCCCAAGGGAAGAGGAGGGGGAAAAAAGGGGGGGGTGGGGGAGGGGGGCTAACGAGGGTGTTTCAACTCACCCCCGGCCCGCCTCGGGGTGCTCTGTCATTTGGTCGAGCTGCCGGGAGCGCCGCAGAGCCCGGCTCTTTACACAGGATAAAAATTCCACCCCCGCCCGGCGCAGGGTTAGCGGGCGGGCCAGGAACCGTCCCCGGCGCATTCAATCCCGGCGGGATTCAAGCGGCGACTTCCCGACCAACGCGCTCGCTTTCCCTGCACCGGGCGGGGTGGGGGGAACGTGGTGTCCCCCCCCAAGGCCACTGCTCGAGGGTTGGCTTTGGGAAACCGGAGATCCTTTGGCTATTTTGGTTTCTTTAATTACGTTTCCGTTTTGGACCGTTTCGTAATTGATCTACGCGCGCCTGGGAATGACCGTAGGTAGAGCCTGCGAGTTAAATAAATTAAAAATGACAAAAAAAAAAAAAAAGGAAAAACAAAGCACGAGAAGTGGTAAACCGCCTACAGAGAAAAAGAAACCAGACCCAAGATTTAGAGATAAAAAGGCAGCGGAGTGGAACCTACGCTTCTCCCCATCGTACGCAGCAAGGCGTCCCGTCACCGACACGCAGCGCGACAGCGAGGTGCGGCTCCATGCCGCTCCGGGAACTCGGCAGGAGTTGCCGACTCTCTCGTTGACTCACCTTGAGGTATTTTTCCAGCATCTTTACGATGTGTTTGTTATTCAGGACGCTCTTGGCGACGTGTAAGCTGGTTTTCTTGAATTGCTCTGCAGCCATCTGGAAAAGAACCGAACATCGGGGTCAGTTCGAACGGCGAAGAGTTCCAACAAGGAGCTCGGCTCGAGAGTCCGCATCCCCTCCTCCTCTGGCAAGCCTGATCTCAGATCCCAGAAACCACCACAAAAAAGCGGCCACGAGGAAGCGCCCGCATTTCCTCTGCTAACACGAGCCCTGGAGAATAACGTGCTTCAAGCACCAGCAGCCGCAACGTCCCCCAGATATCCCAAGATCAAGCCCAGGACAGCGGCGTCCACATCAAACACGCAAAGAGAGAGGAGACAAAGACCACCCCCGAGGGACGCGCGGCACCGACCGCCGCTCACCCCGTCTCCAGCCGCAGCGCCCAAAGCCCCTCTCCAGCATGGGCCAATTTAGACATTGATTATGTCTCATTTATTAATTCCCCGAGCGCCCTCAAAGGCAATTTTTGATTTTAATTTAGAGCAAACACTGCAAATTTAGAAAGGAGCGGCGTTCAGCCTGCACGTTTACACAATACGCCTGCACAACGCACCCTGCTAAACCCCCAGCGCGAAAGAAAGGGCCCGATATCCCTTTTAATATCACTTTTTTCGTTCATCTCCCCACTTCTCACCCGCTCCCGCTTCCCCACAGAAGAACAAACCCCACGCAGCCCATCCGCCAGCATCCCGCGACCCCTTAACGGTTCCTCGGTCGGCGGCTTCACCTCGTGGCAAGATCCGAGACCGTAAAAGGTTTGGTTTTTTTTTCTTTTTAGAAGCCACAGGTAAACCTCGAGCGCCCGGACGCATCCCCTTGCCCCGGCGGAGGTGAAACGCTCCGGCTGGGAAGCGAGCGGGGTTCGCTTACCCTGCGATTTCTGTTGTGATCGGCAGATCGCAGGTGCCTCTGGAGAAGGTGGTTCTGCGCAGGAATCAACATGTCGCACGCCATGCAGTGAGCCGCCTCGATCTTCTTGAAGAAGTGCTCCTGGCCGATACCTACAGCGACGACGAGATGTCAGCCAAAAAGAAAATACCCCAAATAAGCGAGATGTTCGGCCGGTTAACGTTGCCTTTCCGCCCCCTCTAACGACCCCGCCTCATGGCCACCAACGCACTAACTCAGCATCCATATTCCTTCTGGTTTCTGCTTTCAGAGATGAAAGAAAAAGATCACATCGGTGGCTGTAAGATGGGGAGAAGAGTTATTCTGCTCTAAAACAGATCGTACCGACGCAGTACCCAAGCGTAGGAGGGAGAGAGATGGGGGTAACAGCCCGAGGCACAAAGCAGTTGACTTACTGTTTCCCTCGGTCCCAGCCAAAGCCAAACTGCCTCTCTAAAAATCAATTTAATAAGGGTAGAAGGGACAACTCATGCTTCCCCCAGCTCTGGGTTCGTTCTTCCTCTCTACTTAGGCTCAGCTTTTCTGCCTGGAAGGTTTTTTTTTAGCCAAGGTGCGGCTTAACTAAACTCACTCCCAGTACAGACGTGGCTGAGCGTTGCAGACTATCAGGGACAGGCACGCTGACGAAGCTACGTGGGCTTCCCCCCCCCACTTCTTGCCACAACAAATCGACTTCGCTGCTTTAACATTAAAAGCGAACGCAGGATCCGGCTGCAATAACCAAACAGCCACAAGAATCAACAATTCCTGGGGGTTTTTCCCGTTTACCTAATTTTAGTATGTCTGACATTGCACGAGCCTCACGCATCTGCTGCTGGAGAAGCTGTGGCGAGGACGGGCATCCCCCCTTCCCCACCAAGAGCATTTATTTCACAGAGTCAGCAAAAAAAACCACCCAGCACCTGAGGCCGAGTTACCCAAATCCTCCACGTTTGGGCTGGCGTATCTCTTTGGGAGCAATATTCATTTGTTTTCTTGCACACTCGCTCCGTCTCCAGGCGCGGAACGGACGCTTACCCTTAAAAGGATCCGGCTTCTGTTTCGTGCCCTCTTTCTCGGTCAGTTCCTGGCGCCGCTTCTCAATTTTCTTATTCCTGTTGACGATGTACTCCTAGAAGGGAAGAGGACAAAACTCGCTGTCCTCACAACGCACCGGGACGATTGAGTAGCGCAGAAGGGAAATGAGCTCTCTGGAGAAAACCCATGGGTGAGATGGCGGTTGGTGAATTAACTGGGCACGGTGGGTGTTTTCCCCTCCCCGTCCCGTCGCTTCTACCAGAGCAAGAGCCAGAAGGATCCAAACCAGAGCCAAACAGAAGCCTGTTCCCACGTCACCATCAGATTCCTTGTGGGAAACCTCAGCTCCTTGAAAAACGCCCCCCAAAACGCAAACACCGGTCATCCAGAAAATGAAATGACTCCGCTGTTCTCTCTCCTTCCTCAGCTCTAGATGCAAAGATGGCAAAGACCATCTCTGGAATAGTCATTTCTGGCCTTTCCGTTCAAATTCCTACAATGACCTTTCCCTCCCAACACGAAAACCCGTGAGAAATCGTGTCACGCGAAGCGGTGACGGCGGGCGACGCGTTAACAAGCGGCGACGCGAGCGTAACCAAGCAGGGGGCTGGAGGTGGATGAATCTGTAGCCCCTTCCAGTCCCCTCGTAAGCCGGGGAATCCCAAATGAAGCCGGGACGGGTTGAGTTAACCCCAGGCAACCCACCTACCTGCAGAAACTCGACCGTTTTATCTGGGAGTTTGGTACCGATGTATCGCAAAGTCTCTTTGTGGAACTTGCTCTGGAGGTGTTTCTGGATCTCCTCTTCCTCAAAACTGCGGAACTTGCAGACGGAACAGGCAAACTGGATTCTAAACAGAGCAAATCGCACCACAAATGAGGAACGAGCTCAACTTAACAAGAACATCAAGAAGATGAGCCCATTACCACCCCCGTGATAGTTTTCTACCTTAGTTTTCTTCCCCAAGTGCCACCCCACGCTATTTTACTTTGTCTTGGACCTTTATAATCGCTGCAGAACCTGCACGGATGAAACGGCACCTACTTCTCCGTAAAACTTCACGCTACGGATGCTAAAACCCTGCACAAGTTTAAAAACAGCTGGACAAATTCATAGGGTGGGTGAATCCGCGCTCTCAGATATGAAGATCCTCTCCCTGGTGGGGGGAAGCCCTGAGATACCGAGACACTGGTGCTGCCCTCACTGGTTTAGATCTCTTTGCCTCGCTGCCTTTAGATCACTTATTGTACTGCTTCAATAGCAAGGCTGCACATACAACCATTTAACACACCCTTCTGAACTTACAGCTCTACACTGATCTATGTATTAAATGCCACAACATCCTCCTCGCCTTAAAACAGTCATAAAACACATAAAAAGCGGAAAAAAAACCTCTGCTGGAATCAGAATGTGGAGCCCCAAAACACAATCCCCCAGATTTACCCCAGAGGAATATCCTTGGTCAATATTATTCACAGAAGCGCTCGGGACGGACTGGCTTATCGCTCTCCTTACCTGTCCATAGCACGATCACGCATCCTGTCTCTTCTCCGCTGCTTCTCCCTCTTCTTTTTCACCTCCTCGTCGTCATCTTCGCAGCCATCTCCAGACGCTAGGGGAGGGAAACAACCCAAAGAAATCAGAATGACTGCGTTCGCAGCCACCTGCTTTGCTGGCTGAGGTGCTTTGGGACCCAAATCCCTCGGCTTCGGGAAATCACAGCTTCTTTTGGGCTCTGGTTCCTCTCCCAGGTCAGCTTCTGACCGCAACGGAGCCTCCTTCCGAGGTCTCCGGCAATTGTAAAACCCGAACCCTTCTCTCCGCCAGCTCCCTCAACTTCCCACAGCAACTCAAAAGTCTTCGCAGGCAACAGGACGTGCCGTTAGCGGAAAACATCCCGACTCTTACGATGCTGCAAAGACGCTGCTCCACCTCCCTTCCTTCGGAGGAGCTGCTGCTTCTCCCCAGGTTCTCATTTTTACGCTGTTCGCCTGTTTTTCACGAGGCTGAACAAGCTTCTCAGGAAGGTTAAACGACAAAAGACAGCCGAGATGTTCGCAGTGCTCCAGCACTGCTTCCTTGGGACAGTTTTGGATATACTCATGTCGCCTTCCCAACAGCCTTAATAATTACTGGGAAAGCAAACGAGAACTAAACGGTCAGCTGACCTAATCTCTGCAGTGTTTTGGGAGAGAAAGCTGCGAGTCAGAGGTCTGTCAGCCTCACACGACTCGGGTAATAGTTCACCCACAAGGTTTTCAGGTAAAGAAGCCCGGAGACGGGCATCAGAGGGAGGCTTAAATGAGAATTTTAGCGTCCAACGACACCTCAGTTTCCATCCTGAGAATAACTGAAAAGTGGCGACAAAAGTCCTACACGTGGTTTTCCCCAAGTCACCCTAACGCAGAAGGCACGACGTGCCAGGGGCTGCTGTGCCTTTACCGAAAATTACAGCCTAAAACCAGCTGAAGTGGTTTAGACCATACAGGTTTTTAATTAACCTTCTAATATAGCTTGGTACACTCCCATCTATTTGGAAAAAATCAGAATAAACCAGGGTTTAGCCCAGTGACTGAAGCCTCCACTGAAAATTATTTAATTTATGGTATTTTTGCTCTGCTGCAAGATGTGCATCCTCTCACCGCCATCCTCCAAGCAGGGGAGGAAGATAAACTACTATCCAATATCCATTCCTACAGGCGGCAACCGCCCGCGCCGAGAAGCCCGGAAGAAATGAAAGCGTTTCAGTCCTCCCCTGCTAACCGGGGCGGCAATTCTGTGCCACGACGGGCAGCGCCGCAGCCCTGGGCTGGGTAACGGGTCACCAAAGGAGCTGCATCAGCTTTTGAGTGGAAAAAAAACAAAAAATCACTCTCGGTAGTGCCCCGAGGCGAAGCAGATGGATTCGGAGTAGGATTAGTCCGGAAGGACTGCGTGAGGTGGGGTAGGACCCTACCTTCCTCCGCCAAATCGCCCCAATTCCCGTTCTCCTGGAAAAAGAGAAACACAAAAAGATGCCGGTGTTACTTACAGCAATGTGAGGGTGTCACAGTCCACCCAGCCAGACCATGGAGTGGGCCAAGGGTTGTCTCATTTGGGGAGTAAATGCCCGTTTTTATGAATTTTTACCAAATTAGTTGTTTTCCATATATCAGGTTACACGGCACCGCTAAATATCGCTTCTCTCGATCAAAATTACACACCTGGGAGCTGAGTCACCGCTCCAAGGAGTGCTGTCCCATAAAACAAACGGCAGTGACACCCATCCGACCCGGCAAACCAAGCGCCGAGGGAGGAAACCAACCGCTAATTGGAATTCAGCCCTAACGAGCCTCGCCAGAAGCAGACGTCCAGGCGCAGGGTCCCAACCCTCCCACTATAAGCGCCTTTTCAGGCACCTCGGTGCAAGCGAATCCGCCAGTAAACCCCACCGAAGGGCACGGGGAAATTGTGAGGAGCAAATACCTTCACAATATATGGGTTCAAAAGCCTGTTTCTGGGTGATTTTAAATGTTCTGACCCTCAGCGCGGTCAAAATAGGCAGAGGAAATTGCTCGAGTGCTTAAATATTCTCACTTTTGCCACAAAGAGTGATTTAAAAAAAAAAAAGTTACTTACACCTTTGTCAGCTTCATCTCCTGATTTTTCCTCTCCTTCGCCCTCATCTGCTGCGCAAAAGAAAAAGAATTTAGTTGGTGTTGGGGGGGGTCTTTTCTCCCACTTGATGCTCTGAGGGGCCCCGCTGGCATCTGATAAATCACCAAGCAGTGCGATAACGGCTCAACACCCCAGCGAAGGTCGCCAGCGGCTCCCTGGTTTCCCTTTGCCCGTCAGTCTCTGCTGCAAACTCTGTCCTTGCTTTCACAACGCTCACCTCGGGCGTTAAATTTTATCCCAGGCCACTAAATACACTGATCATAAAGCCTGTGAACTTGCAGGGGTGTTATAACAACGCTAACGACTGAAAAAATACAACAGCTTTGAAATGCAACAACTCTCAGTCAGCCGAAAGATAAAACACTGGAAAATGGGGGGGGAAACGGCCAGTGTCGGTGGGCGAGGAGGGCTCGTACCGTTCTCGGTGTCGTCTCCTTCGCTGTCGGTCTTCGCCTGTTTGCTGTCGGGCTCGTCTCCGCTTTGCGACTGTTTTCGCTTGCGTCCTCCTCCCTCACCGTCTGATCGCCCGCCCGAACGGTTTCGGAAACCTCTTCTCTTGGGCTAAAGTGGGAAGAAATCAGTTGGATCCATCAACTTGAGGCACAAAAAAAGCGCTTTTTTTTAAAAAAAAAAAAAAATCGAAGTGTCCCACCCATCTGCTACAGCTCCTAATAAAGTTTAAATTCTTGTGAGCGTGCAGACTTATTTTTGGCTATAAAAGGATTTTATAGGCAGGACAGTGCCCCTAGGGAGCGGATTTGGGATGGGGTAAGCATTCAGAGGCTCTGTTTTAGGTGCAAATGAGTATATACAAGCTTAGTGAGCTTCTGCTCTATCCAGGAAGATTTAGACAACCCTGTGATGGAAGCAACGTGAATTAAGACGGGTGCTTCTCCGGCACAGCGCCGCCTACCCGCCGAGGCAAGCAAAAAAAGCAATCACGACAAGAAAAATAAAGAACAAGATCACGCCGACGGTGACGACTTACCATGAGCGCGTTCATGTGCCAGGGCACCGTACCCATCCTGTCTCTGTTTCGTTGCCTCCCCATTCCGTACGGCATATTCCCATACCGTCCCATTCCCATGCCCGACATCCCCATCATGCCATAGTCATAGTCTCCGTAGTCACCATAATCTCCGTAGTCGCCATAATCGCCGTAATCCCCATAGTCGCCGTAGTCGCCGTAATCACCGTAGTCTCCGTAGTCGCCGTAGTCGGGAACGAGGGCTTGGGAAAAGAGGGAAGGGAGCCTGCCGGATCCGGCACCCCCCATCCCACGCCCGCCCATGTAGTTCAACTCGTTCCAACGAGCCGAGAGGCGCTCGGAGCTGGAGGAGGGCATGAAGTGGTCGGTGCGGTTGAAAGCGTTTAGACGCCCTCGGTTTTGAACGCGGTTTTGACCCCGTCCTCGGATGAGGCCGTAGTTGTTTCCTCGGTTACGGGATTGATCCCTGCGGTTATCGAACTGGCTCCCGAAGGAATCGTTCCGATCGGTTCCGACTTCTCCGTAATCGTAGCCGGATCGATACACGTCACGGTCGTTCATTGAGGACCTCGAGTCGTACGATTCGAAAGACTCAAATCTGAAAGAGCTGCGCAGCAGGAGACAACAGTCAGCGGCGGGAACAACATCCCTGTGCATCATGCAAGCACCTGCATCCGTTTTTATCACAACCCAAGTGGTTTTGGCCAAAAAAAATGGGATAAAAATATTTTTAAACCCCGCATACCAATCACTTTCTGTATCTCGCTCCGCTTTTTCTTTAGTTTCAGGGATAATAAATAAATATCAAAGAACAATGGTTTTCTGCACGCATATCTGAAGAGAAATCCTTCAGAGTAGCCATAACTTTACTAACTTTATAGCACTAAAACACTTTGAAGTGTTTTGCCAGAGGAAAAGCAGATCCCAAAAGCTTCCCCAGGTAAAAGCTGCCTCTCGGCGTCTCTTAGCTACGCCGCCGGGTGTGAATTAATGCGGATAACCCCCTCAGCATCTCGTCTGGCCGCAGCAGCGAGCATCAAATGGCAAAAAAGAAAAGGCAAAACTTCATTTATTCAGTAACTCTTGCCAAGATCCATATTATTATTTTAACAGCAAAACACACACCAATACGGAACTCTCCATACCGGCATAATTTAACCCAGTAGGAGGAAAAAGTTACTGGGCAGCCAGGAGGAAAAAGGGATCCAGAGGACAAATATACTTTAAGAAATCTAAAAACTCTGAATAAAAAAACCCCTGCAAAATCTAGGAATTGAATCGACAATGGAAATCGTTTTTAAGGCTTGATGCGTACATCAAGCTTGATGTGTTTGAGATATGGGTATGTAAAACACGTATGGGCACACAGACGTATGAGGACAGGTAAAAACTAAGCAGTTAAGCTCGTTTTCCCAGGAACGAACGCTGGATCGTGCCTATGGAACAAGAACAGCTTAGTCTGAACTTACAGTGATTAAATGCCATTATTTTTTTAACTATTAAAAATAAATAAGTGGAACAATCACCTCTCCTGGTCTTCCATCCCCTCCCCTGTCCCACCGCTGCCCTCCTTCGACAGCATATCCAAACGCTGGTTGATTTTGGCTATGATGGAATCCGAGTTCTCGTTCGCCGAGGTCTCGGCGCCGTAGGAGGCGACGGGCATGGCGGCGTTGACGTCGGCGTTCATGCCCATATCGGAAGCTTTGGGTGTTTCCCAGCTGCTGGAGGTGGCAGCGGCTGCGGCGTAGTTGTACGTGGCCGCCGTGTTAGCGGCGGTGGTTTGGGTGTTGTAATAGTCGTAGCCTTCATAGCCTGGCAGGAAAGGAAAATAAAACAGATATTAATCCAGCAGTATAAAGCCACGGGTGCTTGGGGGAAGAGTTTAGATGCAAATGGATCCTAGCAGCAAGGCCGCAGCTGGGTTTTACCTCCTTTCAAGGAAATCTGGTTCCTTAAAGTGAGAAATATCAATGTTTCTTTTTGCCCAGCCCTAAGCACATAAGGACCTTCCTCCTTTGGGCGATTGTTAATACAGAAACAGAGCGCTGCTGGGTGTATTTGCAGTGTTTTAATAAGCTCAGCCTACGCTGTGGGACCCTTTACGTCGCACGGTCCCGCAAAATGAGACAAGAAAACCCCAAAGCGGACGCGCTGCCGGGCGCGTCGCCACGTATCCATCAAAAACAGGACAACGATGAAACTAATTAATCGGAACACCAAAGCAGAGAGTTGTATTCAAAGAGCACCTCGTCACAAGACACGACAGTGCAGCGGAGAACACAAATGCCGCAGCTGCGCTGGTGAAGCCGCCGGATGCTTCACACGATCCCAAGATCTGGATTCAGGGATGCGCACGAGCTCCCGACAAGCCTTGTCGCGACGCTACAGCCCCAGCTCGAATCCGACGTCGCTCGGGCAGAGACACGCGCCACATGGCCAAGCTTCCCCTCGCTGCTTCTGAGCTGCCAAACCCTTCGCTTTATCACACCTCGGGCTCTCGTAAAGCGACCACCATAATAACCCCTCTTAATTCTCCCTTTCCGTGATGCCTGTGATAAAATTGGCACCATTAGGGCTGCCAGCACGTCGATGCAGGTTGTGCTGAGCGGCATCGCCGCCTTCTATCTTCGTGTTTCCCCCCTCCGCCTGCCACTTGTGTTTTTATTTAGATTAGAAGGTCTCTGGAGCAGGAACAGCCGTTGTGCTCTGCACCAGCACAACAGGGGACAAGTCCTTGACAGGGGCACCCAAGCTTAAAAAATAGGAGGAATGATAGAATGAAAACCCTCTCATTTTCACCAACGGCTTGAGCTGGGAGGTTTGAAGCCACAGCCCAAGGTGGAACATTCAGTTTTATGTTGTGAGGACCAAAGAAATAATATTTTCTAAAATAATCTCGGCCTTTTGCTTGGGAATGTGTTAAGTCTGGCTTAAAACAGCCGCAGGGTCCAAATCAAGGCCAATTAACTAATTGCTCTGAGAGGAAAAGTTTATTAGTGAAAGCAACTCGTCTTTTATTGAGGAAGCGCCAGCTTCCACATAGAGAACTGCATTTGCGTACGGCCACGCTGCCAGAAAACCTTGGGTTTTGCACAGAAAACTATATCGTCTCAGTAAAATCGTGTTATTAATGCACCCATCCAGCTGTCCCAAATCAAAGGAGAAACAGAGACGTAAAATAAAGGAACTTTTTCTCGTCATTTTTCCTCATTTTTCTGCTTTAAGGAAGAGATGGCTGCCAGTCACCAGGACAGAGCCGCTCCCTTGGCAGAAGGAAAAGCCGCAATCGCAGAGCAAGGTTAAAATAAATAAAGGGATTAGCGAGGAGGAGCGGCTTAAAAGCACGGCGTGGCGTACTCCACACCGATTTCCAAGTGGAGGCAGTTTATGAGCTGGGAAACAGCTGCGCTCGCTACAGCTGACTCGAGAGACCGAGCCGGGCATCCCAAGACCCAGAGGTAAACCCAGGGGTTTCGAAGCACGTACCTTGCCAGCTGGTCGCATTCGTTGCGTATGTACCTGAACGGGACAAAAAGGAAAGAGTGTTTCAGCTCTACAAGCAACAAAGTTAAAAGTTCAGAGACTAAATATATATAATTCAGTTTAATTGCTGGTAAAAATGAGGGATCATTTTGCACAGAATGGGAAAGAAAGAAGCTGAGACTTCCAAGAGCTAATTATGGAAATCAAACATTATATACTTTTTTATATTTTTTTGAAACACTTCCAAATATTTGCACTTGAAAACAACTCAAATGAGTCAATAAAAACCCTCAAGTAGCAACAAAACCACGGCAAAAGCAAATACGTTTGTTGTAACTATCACTTTCAGGAGCATCTCGCTGCTTCTACTGCTGGTTAGGCTGGAAAGGAGTTTAAAGGTGAAAGCCCGAACTCCCAAATACCCCAGGACATGCTTCATTTTGCAGCACTAATAAATCTCAGGAGACAAAGCAAAGCAAGGTCTTAATCACACACAAGAAACAACCAGTTCCTCCAGTACACAGTGTGGAACAATCGCTGGAGGTGACTCAGGAATTAAACCTATGGTTTTAGGAAAGGTACAGCATTGAAGAAGCTGCCAGGGTGAAGCGCAGCTGCTATGTGAGGAATCCATTCCATGGAAGGTCCCCAGTAGCCTTGGATGTCGGCAATGCCAGGAGAACTTGGCGTACTGACTGTAAGAGGAGTTGGCCGGAGGGTGGAGCGGTGCGGGGCCATCATGGCCAGGCTCAGTGATAAATGGGAACTGGAGGTACCCTGGAGCTGGCACGCTGCATATTTGCCACCGTGAGCCAACAGTCCATCATACTTTTGACAAAATGCTGTCCTTTTGGTGAACTTTGGTCATTCGGTATAATACCAAAACACACCTCCATCCCCAAAGTTACTCGCCTCTAAGGTGCAACCACCCCTCACTGGGCATGCACTTTGAATTTCTTCTAGTCTATCCTTTTAAAAGTAAAGCGAGGAAATTCTACACCAATCATGATAAAGGTATGCATGACTAGAGTCACTCAGCTCCACCTGAAAGGTAAAAAATAGTATAAAATGTGTGAAGAGGAAGAGGGCGTTGGGGAAGATACCATCGCGTACCACTCTGACTTCTGGGACCAGTCAACGGGCTGAGCCTCCCCCACCCCCCACCACTGGGATGCCTTTGGGTAAAACTGGAAACGTCTATAGAGTCACTTTAAATCTCTAACGTATTAGAGTTGCTTTGCTTCATATTAGAGTCGCTTCATATTTGTTTAGCACACTTGTAGCCTAGCAGTGTACTCATATCTTTGGTATTTACGTGTGTCTTGGAACCAGCAAATTTATCACCGGTAATCCAAAGAACCTGTGTATCCACTGCTTTAATAAACTCCACTATTCGTTAATGTAGCCATGATGGTTCTCATTGAACGCCACCGGCCGGGGCATCTGGCAAATTAGTCACTAACAAATACTCTGATGAGTGGTTACTTCTATAACCCTTAGAAAATAAACCATTGACCACATCTGAGACTAAGACCGGCCTTAGCCATACCTAGACACCGCTCAGAGAAGGAGTTTAGGAAGCAAAGGGGCCCTGTCTGTACCTCGTGACTCAGCGGTAGGGTCTCTCCCCAGCTACCCCTCAGACTCCTACCATTAACACAACACCCGGCGGTGGGAATCGGAGCTTATGAGGTGAGGGAGGAAGCTTTTACCAAGAAAACAAGTCAAAAATCACTAAAAGTGGGAGAGGGGCGAGAAGGCTGCAAAAGCTGTTTCTCTCTTACGCTATTCTGGCTGAAAAGAATTAAAACTAAGTTCTCTTCTAAAACTATAATTCCCTGGGTACGTTTTCATACACACAAAACTCACCTTGAGTGTTGGTGGCCCCAGTATTCCAGGTGCCATAACCTGCAAGAAAAAAGAATGGAGCTATCAGAAGGACCGCCTCTGCTGTTATTGCAGGGTTTGTTTCTTCCCTTAATTGACCCTAAAAACAGTAAAAGTCTTTAATTACAGCTGCACTTGTGTTTTTTATTGTTTGGGGAACATGCCCGAGGCTTTATTTCAGATTGTTTCAGCAATCTAAAGGTCAACGAGATGTTTTGAATTATAAAAAAACCCAACCACTGTTTTGAAAGAGAAACCAGTTTTAAGAAGTGCTCGACATAACGACGGCGCAAAACCACGTTTATACAGGAGAAAACCTGCGTGATAAATCATCCAAAGAACCAAACCGGCATCGAGAAGGGACGTATCGATCGTGTTACCCCAGCAGAAGCATCCCTTTTCCTAGGGAACGTCAGATATCCTTCTACGTGATCCGAGGGATGAGTACTGCTGTTCTATCAGCCAATAAAACAAATGGAGCTCCCTCCGCTTTTCAAATTGCAAGATTAGCGCTAACGAGGCAGCTTCGCTCTGGTCTCTCGGGCCAAAACAGCGGCAGGACGAAGCACTGCCCGTGGAAGCAGCAGCGAAGGGTCACGACACGCAGGAGCTCCTGCCACCACTTCACAGGCTCTTTTATTTCACGGCAGCTACCGTGATCTGTTTTTCCTCACCAAAATAAATCATCTCTCCGTTTGAAACCTCTTCCAAAGCTTCCCAGGTGGAATCCGCATCGCAGCGATCCCTGAAAGAGCTGCACAGAGCTCAGCAGATGCCTTCATCCGCTCAAAGAGCATTGGATAAATAAGCTCCGTGCTGCAACAAAACCTCGAGATCATCGAAATCAAACTTTTAAATCAAAAGACGTTCACTGGGTGTTTTGCTGAAAACATTTCCACGCGTCTTGGCTGCCACTTGTCTGCAGGAAAACTGATTTTTTTAAAATCTTTATTATTATGATTGGAAAAATAACCCTGCTCACAAGCAGAGCTACTGATGCCCGGCTTCCTACGGATCTAAACTATTTCGACACCCACTGCATTACCCCAAACCTCTCCCCATTTCTTTCCTGACCTTGCCTTCCCTCCCTGGGCCTGCAGTTTCCCTTCCCTTTAGCAACCTCCTCTCCCTCCAAACATTCCCCAGCTGAGGAAGAGCCTGCACAAGCCAAAAATCACACACACGCACTTCCTTCCTTCCTCTTTTTTTTTTTTTTTTTTTTTTTTTTTAAGGTTTGGGTTGCTTTTCTGCACCTCAGCCACCAATTTCGCAAAGCTTCTATATTTCTGGAGGCAGCTCCCACTTTTGCAAAGTTTTTCTTTCTCTTTGGGGAGGGGGCCTCCAATTTTACAAAACTGTATTTTTTGAAGCCGCCCCCGACTTTGCAAAGCTTGTATGTACTCCTGATGGCAGCCCCTGATTTTGGAAAGCTTTTCTATATTTTTGGAGGCGGTCCCCAATTCTGCAAAACTTTTATACTTCAGGAGACCGCCCCCAACTTCAAAGCTTTTATATCTTTGGTAGCAGCCCCCGATTTCATGAAGCTTTTCTATTTTCTAGAGGGGACCCCCATTTTTGCAAAGCTTTTAGTTTTTGGAGGCAGCCCCCAATTTTCCAAAACCATTTCTTTTTTGGCAACAACCCCCAATTTCGCAGAACGCTTACTTTGCCAGACAGCCCCCGGCTCCCTGCGCAGACCTAACACCCACCAAGGACATACCGGACACCTCTCCCTCTCAACGACTTTATGTTTTCATGGTCATTCACCTTAATCACCCAGAACCTAAAGAAATCGTGGGTGAAACGGTTACCACGTATTTTTGAACGCCTAAAGAAACCACAGCACCAGCAAAACAGGAACTGCAAGACGTTAACGCCTTTTCAAATCAGAGCCTTATTACAGAATAATTTCCTTTCCCACCATCGGCGTTTTTAGATCAAGTCACTCGCCGTTCGGCTTCGCTCTCCAGCGGGAGCGGGATGGCACCGGCAATGTAGTTTTTCCAGCTGCCGGTGGGGAGGATCACGTCGAATTAAGGACAAACCTCCGATCTATCGACTGCAGCCGCCCCAAAGCCTAACTTTAAATCCACAGCTCAGTTTTAACTCACCTCCGGCAAACTGCTGAGAGCACGCCATCGTTTCGAGTGACACCAAGTGACAGCAGAGCCCTGGTTGTCACAGGCATCATCCCAGCTCAACACCTGCCTCTGGGCACGCTCGCAGCCGGAGAAAAGCGGGAAGAGAAAGCGAAGCCAGCACAGGGAAGCTTTTCTCCAGGCAGGTCATTCTGTTTCTCACCCAACGACACCAAAAACAGCAGCAGCCTTCACGCTTTCGACCGCAGGCAGATCAAAAGCGAGCTCCGGTCCTTCGATTTTTAAGCCATCTTTGATAAAACCTCGGGCACGTTAATTCAGGAGGCAAAACTAGCCCGGCCCCAGCACGAAACCTCAAGGAAAACGGAGGCTGTTCAGCCTGAAACGTGGTGGTTTTCAGCCAAAAAGGGTCCCACTTCTTTGTACCTCCAGATTCTATAGGATAAAGCCCCCTGCTTTTAAGTTCCATGCATATACGTTGGCATTTAGCTTGCGGAGACGTAGGGCACGTTACATTCATACGGGTATTACCAGGATTATCATATTCTTTCAAGGAAAGAAGAAATCTGGGTTAGGCAAAGACCTCAAGCTTTCCAAGCGAAGACCTCAAGCCTTTGGTACAACTTAAGAACATGGTAATTAAGAGTTCAATGTCTAATTTCAAAACTAAATATTACGTGAAAAAAAAAAAACCACTAGATGAGACACTCTGGTATTAATGACTCGGCACCAACACGCAGAGGTCGTATCCATCAGCTCTGTGGTGGCGCAGCACATCCATAAACATACCCGGGAGGGAAAAACTCAGTGGAATAAATCATCATCGCCCTCACTGGGGAAAACAAACACAAAATAAAGTGCAAAAGTGGGGGGGGGGGGGAACCCAACTCTGAAGGGAATTTTCCTGAGGTGAGCGCGCCATGTGCCCTGGTTCCCAGCTGATTCCCGAGACTGAACTGAGGGAAAAGCTTGGAAATCGTTTTTCCCCGCACAGGTGTACAAGCGGAGCATGAATCCGGAGATGACAGAGCAACATCAAGAGGTTTACATCGTTCGGTCTACGTGAAGCGCTAAGAATTCAAGTTTAACACCCACAGGAAAAAAGCCGGGGCCCAGGAGGCAATTCCTTCCGAAAGCAGAGGTCTGAGCTTCTCCCGCTGATTTCAACAAAGGACTTTATCCAGGGAGAATAAAGTTTGCCTTCTGCTGGAACTGCTAAATATTTAAATCTATGTATTGTACGCTCCTACGGAAGGCTGGACTGTAAAGGACGCTCTCCTCAGAAACCCACTCGCTTGGAACCATATGATTCACAAGACGCAGAGAACTAAAAACAAAAGAGCTGCTTCTAAGCAGAGCCAGCTATGCCTGAGGCTTATTTATAAGACCCCAGATATGCAAGAATTCATTCATTTTTATACCATATATCGGTAAAAATCCACCACAAAACTTCTCTAAAGCCGCAGTGTACTGGGCTTTTTCATTTATTAACAGTTCTGCAAGGAGAAGGGAAGATCCCAGCTCTTAGGCAGCTCATTAAGGTCATGAATCCAACAAAATCTTCCTTGGGAATAACTTTAAGCTGCCTAAACTCTTCTGAGTTGTTTATCCAGACTCGCTCAGTCATCAGTAGAGAGAAGCCAGCACTCGTAGAGGAAGATTTAGCAGGCATTTAGGGTGTTTTTAATCCTGTCGTAGTTTCTCACCTCATTTTTAGACCCGAAGAACTGACAAAACACTGAAAAAAAGCATTTATAAGCACGATGAGATGCCAGGCATCAGATCTCCACCAAGCTGAAAGCGGAGACAGAGGGAACCTGGAAAGAGCAGCTTGTCAACAGGTCCGTACCAACACGATGTTGGGATGAATTATGAATAGTCTGCAGAAAAAGTAGCGTGCGGGGCATTAGGAACTTGATAAAACACACACAGGAACGGCACCGCTGCTGTATTAGTTATAAAATCCTGCTGTGGTCATAATATAAAACCCAAGGAATTGTTTTTGACAGCAAGTTAAAGATGGCCTTCTCATCCCTGAATGTGACTAGAAGCAAAGCAAAGCCTGAATTCGAGGTGGGAAGAGGATGGAGGGCTCAAAACTGGTACAGCAGAGAGAGGATCCGGGCTGCTTCGCGCTCAGGTCTGGGAGCGTTTACCCAGACGCTGCCATCTCACATCCCAATAAACCTCACCGAGGGACTTTAAACAACTGACATTCATCTGTTAAACTTTGAGTCTGGTGATTTTCTTTCAGTTTAGAGCTCTGCAAGCCTTGTTTCATAGTTTACTGAGACATTAAGACCCAGGAGCTGGGAGAGCGCACCGATGCTAACAAACTCAACACCTTTTAGTGCTTTGATGAAGGACGGGTTTTTTGCCCCCTCACAAATCACTTCCCCACGTTGGGCAGCGAAGCTTAACGACGTCAAGAGCCTCTCCCCACTATCGAGGCGACATTAAGAGCCTTTCCCCACCATTTCGGGCCTTTCCCCACTTGTTTCAAGCCTTTCCCGGCCGTTTCGGCGCTGGCCGACATTTTGGCACGTTCTCACCTGCTCCCTTACGCTTCATTTGACACCTTTTTGCCAGTTGTCGTTATACCGGGGAGAAGGAAAACACCTCAGCGGGGGAAAAACGCGCCTGAACGGCTTGAGAGGAGCCAGGTGGGGGGGGAAGAGCCGCTACGGCCTGTCATGGCGGGGTTTATGGCTGCGGCAGGTGGCTGGGTCAGGCCCCCACACCCAACCCGGTCTCCGCCGGTTCTCCCGGGTGTAACGGAGGGGGGTGTATGTGTGTGTGTGTGTGGTTTCGGCCCTGCCCGGGGTGAAACCGGTGCCCCGGGGGGGCTCAGCGGATCCCCTGTGCGGGAATGAGATGCTCCAGGAGATGCTCCAGGTGACCCCCGCCACAAGCGGCCGGGGAAGGGACAGGGCCCCCCGGGGGCTCACGGCGCCGTTACCGGGGAAGGGGGGGGGGGAGGACCGGCGCGCACGCGGCAGGGGCGTGGCCGCGCGGCCGCCATTTTGTGTCGTCTTCAGAAATGGGACCGGCTCCATTTCCGCCCCCCCCACAGCGCCCGGCTCGGGGGGGGGGGGAGGGGGGGGTGTGGGGGGACGGCCCCCCCCCCTTGACTAGCACCCGCCCACCAATCGGCGGCGCCCTAGCGCGGAGCGACGCGGTCCTCAACCAATCAGCGGCGGCGCCCCCTCACGGGAGGAGGGCGCAACACCTCCCAGAGGGACTAATCCCCCCCGCCGCCCCGCCGTTACGGGGAGCCGCCGCTGAGGCGGAGGAAAGACCGAGCCACCACCCCGGGGAAAGGAAGGGAAGGGCCTCCCCCACAGCGCCCCGCGGCCGCCCCGCACCTACCGCCGTAACCCTGCTCCATCGCTCCCCTCCGCCTCCGGCCAGCGGCGCCGCACTGCCCGCCCGAGCGCCCCTTGCGCAGGCGCGCCGCGCCCGCCTCCTATTGGGCTTGGCCGCCTCTCTAGCCCGCCCACGAAGCTTTCCATTGGCTGCGCTCCAGACGCCCGCCCCCACGACCACCATTGGCCGAGCTCGCTTAGAGGCGCGACCTTCCCGCCCCTCCCATTGGCCAGCGCGCCCCTGCTGGCACCCATCCCCCTACCCTATTGGCGGAGGCGCGTCCTCCGTGAGCTGACGCCGGGTCTCCCTCCTGTCAATCATAGCCATTCCCTCTCGTGATTGGGCGGCGGCGCGGGGCTCGCCCCGCTCACGGTGCATTATGGGGGACGGTGGTGGCGCCCGAGGGCCTGGTGCTCCGCTCCGGGCCTTGACCCCTCACCTTTGCCCCTCGGCTCCTAAATTGACCCTTGACCCTTCTCTGAGGCCCTGGCCGTGACCCTGGGCCCTGCCCAGGCACCTCGCCCCCAGCGGGCCGTCACCCCCCAACCTTTCACGTAAAGCCAGATCTGGGCCCATCAAAGCACAACAAAGCTTCAGCCCACAGAGCCAGTGGCTTTTTTTTCCCCTCAGGTTTGCCCAAAACCAGATTAAAGCTGCTTAAAAACAAGTGGTGGTGGCAGGAAGTGGGTGCGGAGAGTCAGGCTGGTCCCCCAAAACATCCATGGTCTTCCTCAAGCCCTGCATTTCACAACCTCCGCCCTTTTCCAGTCCCAATTCATTCCTTTATTACCTGACCCAAAGCCCAAACAGCTGAAGGACACGCTTGTATTTCAAATTATGAAAGAAATGGTTATCAATTACATAAAGGATGAAGGATTGTGGCATCTCAGCTTTGCCTAGTAGAAACTGAATTTACTTGTTGCAAGGAAAAGAGCAAATCCCTGAACTCCAGCAAAGTTTGACTGATGGAGCTCAAAAATAAAGATGTAGAACAAGGAGGAAAAAAATCATCTATTCCAGTGGGAGAACCAGGAAAACTCCTGGAACAGCAACGGCTCCTCACGGAAGAGGGGAGTGGTGGTAGCGTAACACCTTCGGGCCAACGTCTCTCCTTTGGAGGGTAAAACCACGGTGTTCCCCCAAAATATCCCCATTTCATGGCCCAGCCACGTGTGTTGCTCCTCGAGGGGTTCCCACCCCCACCCCCCAGCTTTTATTTTAATCCACTTAAACCCAGGAAATTCCACAGTTTTTTCATCGTGAGAGAAACAACCTCCGCTTGTTTGCGCTGCCGCCGCGGCATCCTTTCCTTTGATGGTCCCACTTCGCGGCCGCAAGTCCTAGAAAGCGCGATGGATGAGACAGAGCAGGAGTGGAAGCGTCGAGAGAGAGTGCGAGGGGGGAAATAAAAAGCTCCGAGAGCACCGAGGGGGTTATTCCATCCCTCTTAGACGCTGGAATGGCACAGGCAGAGGCTGATAATGATTTTTAACAGAATTAGGAAAAGTCCTGGGGAATACAGAGCCCAACAACGAGAACCCCAGTGATTTTAGACAGAAGGGCTGAACAAATGCCTGAGCTGCTTTTGTGGGATGCGGAAGATGGATTGGTGGCACCTAAAGGAAATCTTTACCCCCTAAATCTGGAAATGATCACAGCAGCCATGCGTTAGAGCTGAGATAAATTGATTGCCTGATCCGAGAAAGAAATGGGGAGGGTTTAAGCCCTGCGTTAATAACGAGTGGGCATTTCAGCACATTGATTGGAGACTCACAGAATCCTACAACTATTTCCATACCTCAGGGAAATAGGTATGGATTACATATGGATTTCTAGCCTGGAAACATTCAGATTATGAAACGATGCTCTGGGTGATATATTCTTGAAAGAAGTCCTCAATTTAATACCATTTAAAGTCCTGTTCATTTGTTTCTCATCTAAAACAATTAAAAGAACACGAAGCCGTCGGCAACTTCACAATCAGAGTGAGGAGTTAAATAAGTGCCGCTGTGCTACGTTACCAGTATGTTTCTATATGTAACACCACAGAAACAAGTTCTACCAGCCGCCCTCGTTTGCTGATGACTGACGGATACCCCAGCAAGCTCGAAACTCCCTGCTGCAATACAGCATCGGAGACCTCGGAAGGATGCAGAGCTACAAAGCCGGGCACACCCGCAGGAAATCCTGCCAGGAGTTGAGGCTGGCTGTTCCCAAAAACCCCAACGCTCACCTCAAAACCTCCTGCAATTTTATTCCCCCCGGATTCTTCCCGCAGTCTCCCCTCCCCAGATCCTTCTTGTTTGGGCGCTATGAAAATATCACTTTAGAGGAGGGACACAGGCTGGGCTGGGCACCGGGATGAGCAGGATGTGGTTATAATTATAATAATTATTAACTAGCATGCTAAAATACCCAACAGCATTAGCAGAAACCAAGATCTTAGCTGAACAATCGGAAAATACAAGTTAAATCTGCTAGCACCCCCGAGCCAGGGCCGCTGCCGAGGGTATTGCAGTAGCTGTCGCGGGCTTAAGGATGTTCTGAGGAAAATAAAACACCCTTATTCACACTGAGCCGCGTGAATTTGAATGGCGGCGCTTAACCGCGTGTTCTCCAACAAAACAACGCAGGATACGGCTGGAGCGTGGAGGGAAGAAAGCCGAAGCAATAATTCAGCTCGCCTTTCCTCGGGGAAAAGCAGCAGCGTCCAAAAAACCATCACGACGGGCGTAAATCGAGCAACAACGGCCAGATGTATAGCACCTACATCCCAAAGCCCGTCCCTCGCAGCAGCCAGCACACAGGAGGAGCGGTGGTGAACTCGAGGCGATCGCTTACTCAGCGGCGCTTTTCTTAAGAGTTCGTTCAGGGAAAACGTTTACAGGGAAGTCGGCGCAGGATTTCAGCACCCGCTGACCTCTCCGAGCCCTTCCCAGCTGACTTCCTCACCACTCGCACGCCCCGAGGCCGCAGCGTCTCTGGGGATGAAGCGCTTGGATCGCGGGCGGACCGAGGTCCATCCTGCTCAGCTCCAAGAGGGTTTTAGTTAGCACAACTAATTAATTGTTGTCAGATGTTGGGAGTTTATTGCCTGCATCCTAGAGGAGCACAGAGCCACGAAAACCTTAATGCTACATCTCCGAGCGTTTCCTACGCAGCGTTTCTATAGCTGCACTTAATTCAGGGATTTTGACTCAGAACGCAAACGCGCAGCTTTATTTAGCGCACGAGGACCCCGTTACGTTGCAGCCATCAAGCCCCAAGTGGTCCCGAGAAGCCGGGTGAGCCCCGACCTCATCCATACAGCAGCGTGGGCGGTGATACGGGCTCGGCCCCTCCTCGCACGCACCAGCTGCCTCGCGAGGACTCGCTCCTCAGCCAGGCCTTTGTTTGAAAGGGAAAGCAAAGCTCAGAGTCCGAGGGAAGGGCTGTTGTACAATTAACCCATCACCAGAAAGTAGAAAGCTCAGCAGAACAGCGCGGGGGAGTGTCCGAAACGCCTGTTAATCAACGTGAAACGCCTGTTAATCAACGTGAAACGCCATTGTTGATGGGATAAAATTGACCTCTGCACAGGGAGGCTGGGTTCTAAGAGGCGGCAAGACATTCCTTCCAACCCAAGCTTCAGGAACACCGAGGTAAAACCTCACTCAGGCTGTGCCCAATTACACAAGAAGGGAATTAATTACAAATTTTTCTTTCATGCTGACAGCTGATTTTTTTTTTCCCCTCCCCCTTCTCCTTGTTAATAATCAGGGGGGGGAAAACCCAACAGGTAGAAGATAACCAGCGCAGCAACCAGCCCAATCTCCACTCGCTGTTCCCTGCTGGAAGCCCTGATGTTTTGATCAACGCCGACACTTCTGGAGCGAGCGACTGCGGACGGGAGGAGCTGCCGTCCCTGCTGACCAGGTGAAGAGTCTCCTCCTGAAAAACCAGCTGGGAAGCAGCGCGTTTAACCCGCACCCCTCGACAGTCCTTCTCAAAATTAATTTCTAAAGCCAGTATTACGGTGCGTTAGAGAAATACGGACGGCAGAAAGGGGAAAGGAAGGAAATAAAGCAGAAAGGGAAAGGTATAAGGAAGGCGTGACTCGCTATATATTACAAATAAAGGTGGGTTTTGTCTTGTTTTTAAAAAGAATGGCTGGCTCATGGATATCTCACCACTTTCAACACCCGATATTTAAGGTTCCAGGCAGCCGAGCCCAACTAAAGAATCTCAATTTTCTTAAGGAAACCTTAAATCAGAGGTATTTCCGTATAATGTTTTCTGGAAATCCACCCCGATCAAAGCATCGATCCTCAAGCGCAGTAAAACGCAAGCAGAGCGCAGGTCTTAACACTCCCAAGCCAAGCCCAGTTGTTTTCATCAGGATAAGACCAGCTATTGAATCTAGATCAGAGGGTTTCTACAGAGAAAAGCAGGAGGAAACTGAAAATCGCCACAAAACTCTGCTGAGCAAAGAGGAAAAAACAGCAGCTGGTAAAAAGAGGCAACAGAATTGAGAGTCTCTTCTTGGCACAGGCAAAATTTGAACAGATGATGGTGGCTAGCTGAATGCCCGCCTGCCTTCAGAGTGAAAAACGTGTGAAGGCGACGCTTCCGAGGCAGTTTTCTAACCCCACACCCCGTCTCGTCTTTTACAGCCTTGAAAATCATGCCGAGGGTGCCACCGGCCTCCTCCAAGGCACCCGCTTCGTCCCCGCAGTGTGCCAATGGCGCCGCTCCGAGCTCGAACGCGCATCGAAGCGAGAGCTGCAGGATCAGGCTTAATATGCTAAAGACACCCCAAAAGTGGTAGATGTGTGATTAAACGCCTGGAAAAGGTGGGAGCAAGCGGCGGCCGCCTCCCTTGACCCAGCAGCTCGCGGGGGCAACCTCGGGATCAAGTCCTACCCAGGCAATAGGGAAGGAGCCAAATCGGTTACAGCCCCGATGAGGTATTTAGTGACTCAGGGTATTAATTACATTTGGAAAAGAATCTTCCAGGACTAGTTTGAGATGTCAGCCTGCAGCAGAGCGGTTCAGCGCTCGGGAAAGCGCGTGGGCGATGCCCGGATAAACGTTTCGGGACCTGAGCTCGGTGTTTTCACAGGTTAATAAATCTCCCTGGCATGGAGCAGATGAAAACGTTCCCTCTCGTGGAGCTCATCCATCTCCATCCCGTTAGCTCGCAGAGGACTTTGCGGGTGCCACTGGAGATGCGGTAAGTCGCTGCCGCCAGGGACCTGTGCTGGAGGAAAGGGTTGAAGGGTCGTGAGCCATCTCAGCACTTGGTCTTCATCCTAATGCTTAAACACCTCTTTCCGCCCATCGCTGGGGGAAACTTCTCTTGCCCAAATGATTTACACCAAGCTGGAGGTTTGTAAGACTGGATGTGGCGTCACAGCTGCGATTCAAGGCAAAGCACGTCCTTATCCACCAACCCATCCGGCAGGAGAGCTCCCAGCTCCTCTCTCCGTAGCAGGAATAACCTCTGCAGCGTCACGGAAGCCAATTTCCTTATTCCTCCCTCATTTCGAGGAGGAGAATCCATATTCCAAGTGATAATTAACTGACATCAGCTTCAACTAAGTATTTACTGCTACTACAGGCACGTAAGTCGGCTGCACGTACAGCGCCGAAGCGAGGGAAGCCGAGCTGAGCCCAAGTAACGAACCAGAGCTAGAGACGCAGGATTTGCAGGCCGGTTCTAAGCCGCCAACCTCACAAGCTTTACCAGGGCACCAAAAATTAAGGCAGAGTCACAGGTAATCTCAGGATAGTCCTTTTATCTCCACCCACCAAAACATTCACCTTTAAATGAAAGCATTTTACAAACAATACAATGTTGACACCACTTAAGTTTCGCTCCGCGTTAAAAGTAAGAATAAAACATCAGGGAGAATATTACAGTCACATGGAAGTTATGCAGAACCTTAACGGCGTACACTGCAGAAATTAAAACCCCGGAATAAAATTTCTGGTGTTTCCAGACAGACAGGCTAAAGGGACAAACCACATCTTTGTTAAATATAGAAAAGTTTCAATTTGAGGGGGAAGAGGTTTCGTTTGCCAGATGGTGAAGTAGCACTGGTTCGCACACATGCTCAAAAGGAAATTCTCCTAGTACAAAGCCATCTAAAAAACGGGAGACCGCACAAAACCTAGCTACTAAAATGAAGATTTGGTAAAAAAAAATTCCTCTATTTTCAAAAAAAAAGAAAAAAATCACTTTACAGGTAAAGGCTTCCACTGCCTAAGTGAGTTTAGTAGAACGAGAACTCAAGAGATGTGCTATGAAATTCACAGATACAGTTATGGTTCTTTTTTTAAAAAACAAACCCAGGATACGTCAGGTCTTTTACACATCAGCTTCCCCCTCCAGAGTTTACTCCGCATCCTCATCCTCTTGCGCTGCAGCAGCTTCCTCACTATCTTCCTCCTCATCTTCTACCTCCACGCCTTCTACTGGCTGTGGCTCCTCTTCCTCAGGGAGAGGCTCCTCCGCAGGCAGGGAAGGCCGCTCCTCTGCGTCGGGCTCCACCTCTGCTTGTGCCGCGATTTCTGTCTCTGTCCCTCTTTCTTCTCGCTCCCCCTCATTTTCAGTTCCTTCTGGGTTCTCTTCGGGATCCTTGTTTTCCTCATCTAGATTTTCCTCCTCTGGATTTTCTTCTTCGGCATTTTCCTCTTCCAGATTTTCCTCCTCTGGATTTTCTTCCAGATTTTCCTCCTCTGGATTTTCTTCTTCCGGATTTTCCTCCTCATCCTTGTTTTCATCTGCTCCTTCCACTGTTCCTTCCTCTACATTTCCACTGGCTCCCCCTTCTCCTTCCTCATGCTCTTCTTTTTCTTCTGGGTCATCCGTGAAAGGATTCTCACCCTGCAAAGAGAAGGCAAACGTTTGTCTGCTGCGAGTTTCTCTCTAGCTGC
The DNA here is from genome assembly GCF_963921805.1 of Phalacrocorax carbo. Lineage (NCBI taxonomy): Eukaryota > Metazoa > Chordata > Aves > Suliformes > Phalacrocoracidae > Phalacrocorax > Phalacrocorax carbo. The sequence goes on along the minus strand of NC_087542.1, from coordinate 1,341,998 downwards.
TTCGAGGCATTCACGCTGGCTACGCGCCACGCAAACCCTCCCAAGCTCAGCGTTAAAGCTGCGCCAAAAGCAGTCAAGCGAGCGGCTCCCGAAAGCGCGTGCCACCCCGAGATTTCAGAGCAACGCTAACGGTAGCGGCGCCAGCGCAACCGTCAGGCCTCCGGCCAAAGCTTACGCTGGAGGCCTCGCTCATCCCGTTCGCTCAGGGTTCGGTGTGACGCGCGGGGCGGCGGATGACAGATTAAGTCACCCGCACTATAGAGACTCGGTGACCAGCAACAAGGAATCCGATATAGTATCAAAAAACTCCCCAAATCGCCTCGAGGTTCAGTTAATACCCGCCCTCCGCAGTCAACGGCGGCTACAGCAAAACTCCTCCAGCACCAAAGCGTCGCTACCAGCTCGACCCCGTACCGAGCCGCTCCGCAAACACCCACCTTCAGGTACCGCTCCAGTTTCTTACTGATTAGTTTGTTGTTGAGAATACTCCTCGCGACTACTAGGGATGATTTCTTGGACTGCTCCATCATAGCCTGAGGGAGAAAACCCCAACACACACTTAGATATTGTTCTGAATTAACTTAGGAGGCCAGTTAATCACAGCTCGGCAGCGGATGACAGGTGACAGAGCGCACTTTGGTATTTGGGTAGGTGACAACACAGCAATATTTAAAGAAATCTGTCATTTCCTACACGTTCCCCCAAATTCTGTGCTTCGGAAAGGTGAGTATCAGCAGCCAAGGAAAAGCCGCGCGGGTTGTTTCACCCGCTTCCACCAGCGGCATCGTTTTGCCTTTCGGTTTCTGGGGATTGAAGGTGGAAGTCGGCGCGTTTCGATTCCGCGGGGAGCGAAGGACGGCCGAGCGCCGCAGATGCTAACGCAGCCTGCTCGGCATCAACGCGGCGACGCGCCGAGATTTACGGCCGCGTGCCGATGTACGTGTTTTACACCTCGAAAGAGGCGTCGTTTGCCGGCCATCACCTCGGATCGCTGCTTGTGGGAAGAGGGAAGTGGTAATGACATCATCCTGTATGTATGTGGAAGTGGGGAGATCAGAAAGCTGTTTATTTTGCAAGAAACAGGGCAAGAGACACGAGATCTTGTTTTCAGCTTGGCACAAGGCTTTGCTGAGGGTGCTTTAATCCCACGAGCCCCTTCCTCACCAGCTTGTGCAAAGGGGATGTTTCTGGGGACGCAAGAACAGTCAAAATTAACCCCAGACTGTAGAGAGAAGTTTCTGGGGACAGAACATCAGAATTAACTGCAGACCGTGGAGAGAAGCACTCGAGAAGAGGAAGCAAAGTTCTCCCTGGTTTCAGGAACCAGGTGAACTCAAACCATCCAAGTTCATGCTCCTCCTACTGCAGCTGAAGCCCACGAGACCCCCGAGGCACCGGGCTGCCCACTCACCCTGCGGTTGTGGTTGTGGTCGAGCGACTTCAAGTGTTTCTGGATGATGCCGTACTGCATCGGGATGAAGAGGTCACAGGCAGCACAGTGAGCCGCCTCCACCTTTTTAATAAAATGCTCCATGCCAACATCTAAAAAGGAAGACAAGAGCAGCGTTAACCACAAAATAATCCGGGGCTCTGGGCTGTGTTACAGGTTTTACTCCGGCCTGTGTTAAAACCTCGCTCCTGGGGCCCCCAACCTCGCTCCTGGGGCCCCCAACCTCGCTCCTGGGGCCCCCAACCTCGCTCCTGGGGCCCCCAACCTCGCTCCTGGGGCCCCCAACCTCGCTCCTGGGGCCCCCAACAGCATCAAAACAGTCTTCCCGGGCAGCAGACGAGGAGCCAAGCAGAGCACACATTATATACGGCCAGGTTAACAGAACACCAGTGGCCCAGATATAAGCCTGGCCCCGCAACGACGAGCGGCACGAGCTGCAGCTGCATCAGCACTGCGGGTTTGCCAGAAAAAAGTCTCTTCAGCCAGCTAATCATTTATCCAGCGTTCACAAAGCCGGGTAATAACCTGAAGTGGCTGACGCTGCACTTGAATGTACAGTAGGTTTTACTCTTTAGCAACACCAGCAGGTTCCCCCCCTCCCCTCTTTACTGTTTTTCTATTTATAGAGACAACAAGGCAGCCGGTACACACGACAAAGGAACTCCTGCACGCACATGGGCAGTAAATCATACCTTGCGTAAGATCTTGGTCCCTATAAATCTGCTGAATAACCGCGTTAATGTCTTCAATTGCTTTACGCCGCTCTTCAGTTTTCCTAGTTTTATTAGCAACGTATTCCTGTAGGGCAGAATATTTAGTGTTAATCTTATTTTTTTCCCCGCCACCCCCCTTCACTTTTAGGAAGCCCTACAAATCCCACCACGCATTATCCCAGGGTAGCACTGCCTTCCGGCACTTCTGTCACCCACTCGGGCCACCAAAATCCGTGGTGGGCAAGTATTTGATTTCCTACTGGTGCAACCAGTAGGACTGGCGGTTAAGCGACCTGTTCAGAAGAGGGCAGTTGAGGCAGAGCTGGAGTAGCGCCTCTGATGCTTTAGCCCAACTTTACTCCGCTTTCTCTAATAGTTTCCACCACAGTTACTTAAAGGGGCAGTTTAAGAGCTTGACACCGTCTCCAAAATAAGTAATAATACTAATATTAATAAGAATACTACTACTAATAATGCAACTCAAACCTAGGGGACAGCAACATAGCCATGGCTCACCTGGAGAAAGTCAGCTGTTTGTTGAGGCAGCTTGGTTCCAACAAACTTGAAGTGTTCCTTATGGAATTTGCTCTCGAGGTGACTGTTCATCTCGTCGTCGTAGAAGGTCCGATATTTGCATAACGAACAAACAAACTGGATCCTGTTGAGAGAGTCGGGAGGCGAAGGGAAGCGAGAGTCAAACAGATGTGTTCCAGCTCTATCCGGTACCGGATCTACTCCCGTGCTGTATTTAAGGGGTGGCAGAGAAACTTAAGGGAAGTCTCCAACAATTTAAGCATTTATGGGACGTTTCCCAGAGGTTTCCCCATTTCTGTTTATCTTTTAAGCGAAGGGAAGCGATACTCAAACAGATTCGTTCCAGCCCTATCGGGTACCGCTTTCTCACCGGATCTACTCCTGTGTTCTATTTAAGGGGTGGCAGAGAAGCTTATGGGAAGTCTCCAACAATTTAAGCATTTATGGGATGTTTCCCAGAGCTTTTCCCGTTTCTATTTATCTTTTAAGCATGGACAGCAAGAAGACCGGCAGGAGAATAAAGTAGCTCCTACAAAGGACTGACAAAACACAAGGACAACTGGGAAGAAAAGGCTGGAGCCCAGCTGTGAGTACTCGAGTCCTGCTGGAAACAACATCACTAAAAATGAAATAAAAATCAAGTAAAATTGGAGACGTTACCTTTCTACCATGCGATCCCGATGCCTCTTCTTTTGCCTCTCTTGAGTTTTCTTGCCGGCCTGCAATTTGCGTTTGATTTGACTGATCTCTTCTTGAATTGTTAAAGCACCTAAGTGTTTAAAGCAGGTTGTATTTCAGGGCACTACTTGAGGACACCACCTGATTAAAAAAAGAATTTCCCTAGACAAGTTGAGTCGTCAGCCCGACCAACCCGCACAACCTCGAGACACCACAGAGTCAAGGAGCTGCTCCCACCGGCCGACTACAGATCAAGCTCTGGTTTAGACGACAGCACCGTCCACCCCATATTCGCTTTTTTCCACATAAAAAACCCAAAAGCTGCACTGGGACAGGCTGGGTGGGTGGGGGACAGAGGGGAGAACCACAGCAGACAGACTCTAATGCGGTTTCCCGGCTCTTCGTTTTAGTTACTGTTTACTGCTTCTGGTTTTACAAGGTTTTAAGTATTTATTAGTGACACATTTGATTATTTTAAGTACCCCCTGCTCCGCTCTGTCCAGCCTCAAAGCAAACGCCAGCAATGCCGTAAGGCTTGGGTAAGGGGAACCAATTTACACCACTTATTTTGGGGACAGAAAGCTGCTTCTCTGTCCGCCCGCCCTGCTGTTCGCACGGACACGTCCCAGGATCAAATTTACGCTGCCCACCGGTGGGACGCAGAGCAAGGACCCCCCCATGGGTTTCTTTCCAGCCCTTCTGTTTCTCTAAGCTCCCTTCGGGTATCGCAGTGCTTCTCCCACCGGTCCCGCCTCTCCGAGCCGGGAATGTCCATCCCGTCTTACAACCTGAACAACTTTGGACCCAAAGTCAGGTCTATGGCACAGCGGGAAGTTAAATCTGGTTCCCTAAGGCCCAGACTAGCAGCTTCACCCACCTACCTTGAGCAAGGGATCCAGCTCCTCCCTAGCAGGGCTTTTACAGCATTTCCTTATCCCTGAGCAGACACAAAGGATGGGATTCATCTGACTAAATGCAGACATTACAGCTGAGCTAGTCCCGTCCCCCCGTCAGCGGAGATCTGACAGGTCTCATATTGAAGAGCAAGCGAATCGTGGCCCCGGGAAGGGTCCCCCCTGTTTCTCTCTGCCGGCTACGGCAACGCGATCCCACCGGAGCCTCGCAAGCAAGAGCCTCGACCGCTCTGGCTCGTAGGACCCCACCTCTGATACGTATCAGCAGCGTCCCCCAGGGGACTCGGGGACACACGCAGAAGCCAAACTGCCCTTCACTGAGAAAGCGCAGAGGTTTAGCACCAAGAGGCAATGAACCAGAAGGGGCAGCAAAGCCACGAGGCCAATGGAGCGAACGGACTCTAAGAATCAAAAGGAGCCTGAATAAACTCAGACTTAATTGGAAATATCTCTTCTGGCCACGTCGGAGCCCCCAACCAGAGGGGGGTTACGCTCTGCGCAGAGCTTCAGAGTGCGAATGAGCCGTCATACACATCAACTCACCTTTCTCTGAATCTTTTCCTTCTTCGTCTTCCCCCTCCTAAAAATGCAACGTCGGGAAGTTAAAACCATCAAGAGAAAGGGAACATCTGGAGGCTGGTTTGACGCCTCACCAGCGTCCCCCCTCTCAGACCCTCCCCAGTCCGGTCCCCCCGGCTCCTCCAGGCTCCCTTCCCTCTTCCCCCACAACATTATCCCAGAACTCAGCATGTTCCAGGGAATGCGGAGCGACCGGAACCCAGACCGGAACTCCCCCGCCGGATGCGGCCGCTCCGCGCTCCCTTAGCGCGGGGAAATCCGGCGCCCGCTCGCTCGGCGGGAGATGCCTCTACAACACCTGCGGGTCTTCCATCCCGATCTGCCCCCGCCGAGCTGATGGCAAGGGGCGCCTCCAGTCCCCGCCTAGAGCGAGGCAACGTAATCCCACGCTTTGGGATTCTCCACGTCGCAGGCTACTGATTCAGGGTTTTCCTTTCTTAAAGCTCTTTGCACACAGGTATTTTACTGTGTTTCGACACCGTGAAGCGTCTCGCGGTGACGCTGCGGCCAGTGGGTGTAGCTGGGAAGCCCCCTGTAATATCCACACTTCTCTCGACGGAGCGTTTTAATTCCATCCTCTCCCCACTACTTGTCCGAGCCTCTGCCCCGAGGCGGTTTGGGAATAACACCGGAGTCCGGGGATCTGCCCGCACCAGCTCCCGCACCTCCAACCAGAACTACAGCTTTTAATCACGATAAAGTACGTTACGAGAGTTACTTACGCCTCTGGAGCCCTCTTTCTCCTCTTTTTCTCCCGATTCGCCTTCCGTTCCCTCCTCTGAAAGGAACGCCACGGTCAGCACAAAGAGAAGTAACCCCGATCGACACCCAACAGATTCGGCGCTGCGTCGCCGCCCCCGAGCGCGGCGCGAAGCCGCTCTGCTCCTACCGTTGTCGGAGTCGGAGTTTTCGGAGCCGTCCGTCTTGGCCGCCTTGCTGTCGGGTTCGTCGGAGCTGTTTGTTTGCTTCCGCTTCTTCACAGTGGGGTCTTTTTTGATTTTCTTTTTCTGGGGCTGCAAGAGAAGAGAAAGGTTAAGCCCGGCAACACGAGCGGGTGCCCTTAACAGCCAGCAGTGTCTTATTTTACTCATTTTTAGCGAGTTAAGCTTCCCGCATTTAAATTTCTGACAGGCAGAGTTGATCAGGAGGGACATAATCCCCCACACCTCTATCTTGTAACGTCGGAGATTAAGCCGTGAAAGGCTGCAGTTTTCTCCCACCTTCAGAAAACAACGTTTTTAGGATTAAAACATCCCACCTATCAACTGCTGTGCAACTGAGCGCAGCCTCCTCCGTCTGCTTAGGAGGAAACACGCGACAAAGCCAATAACACACAAAACTGTATGTTATCGCTTCCCAGAGCGTATTTTGGGGCCTTTCCCTGCAGGACGCGTGGGTCTGTTGGGAAATAAGTCTCTATCTGAGCCAAGCAGGCAGGAGGATGTCGCACAAGTACTTACTTTAAAATCCGAGTCCCACATTTTCCAGTTTCTCCTCATTCGTTGTTTCATCATTCCTCCTCCGTAACGCATATTCCCCGAGAAACCTCGCATTCCCTGGAACATGCTGAGTTCTGGGATAATGTTGTGGGAGAAGAGGGAAGGGAGCCTGGAGGAGCCGTGGGGACCGAGACCCCGCGATCCCATCGATTGAGGAGGCTCGTTCCACTGTCCGCCCATGCGCCCGGGATAGGAAGACGCCATGGGTCTGTTATTGCGTCCGTCTCTACCCCAATTCTGACCCCGTTGACCAAAGTTATCCCGTGCTCTGTTCTGGTATTGATCCCGGCGGTTCCCGTAGAAGTTGTCGTAGTGACCTTCGTAGGCGTTATCGTTGTCGTGTTCGGACTCGTTGTAATCGTAGCCGGAGCGGTACATGTCACGGTCGTTCATCGAAGACCTCGAGTCGTAGGATTCGTACGAGTCGTACCTGCAAGAGACGCGTTGGCGAGACACCGCTGAGAAGTGGCAGCAGGGGTTAAGCAAATAAAGCCCTTCAAAACACATTTTAAGGATTATTTTTTTAGTTGCTGCAGGTTTCACTCAACACAGGATGTATTTTACCGCGTGGTGGGACAGCACACGGACCAGCAAGAGCTGCTGATATAGCGTCAAGGTTTCTAGTTCCAGTGGCGGAGGAGCCAGAGACCTTCAGAAAAACCCTAATGCCAGGGAGCCCCTCGAACCATCTGTTTCTTTCAGAACCACCAAAATATTTTAAAAGAATAATAAAAACCCAGCCGCGTTGAGCAAAGGCCCCTTCACCAGCTGAGGCTAGGGGTTATCAGTCCGTCCCCGCTCCCAAACATCTGCCTAAAAAATTCGTTTTAGGAGCAGCCAAAGCAAACCAAGAGCTGCTCATTCTCACAGCAGGTTCCACCTTACCCAGAAATACTTGCAGGAACAGCAAGATTTACTCCTCAGCTACTGAAGGAGTACCTTGGCACAACCAAAGTCCTATTCCAGCCCCGTCCTTCCTCACTCCCCATGTACAATCTGTCCGTTAAACTCTTTTTCCCAACTGGAAAGACAACATACGCCCTGACTATTATAAAATCCATTTTCTCCCTCCTGGAAATGAGGCTGCGGAGGATTTTTTTTAGCTGTATATGCTGCAATACGAAAACCGTGGCACGTGCTTCGCGCTGGAATTTAAGGCTTTGCGTCCTTGCCGGCAGCGCTTTGACTGACACGGCAGGCGAGGAGGGAACCCGGCGCTCAAGAAAAGATCACGACGCTGAAGTAACGAGCCTGGCCGAAGCGCGACCCCCCTCGCCGCTGCGCTTTACAGCGAGGCCTCGGGAAGAGATAAGAACCAGCCGGGGGGTGGAAAGATGTTATCGTGGCTCCAAGGTCGGAAGAAAGTCACCCCGCTGATACAAGGGGAGAACGTTGGAGCTACAAAATCAGGTCAGGCACCGACGGAGGAGCTGCCAGTGTCTGGTTACGCATAAGCCAGGGCAGCTGGAGGGCGAGCGGCTCCTTTTCTGCTCCATTATACCACAGAGCTGATGTTCCCCAAGTGATTTATCTTCCTCTTACCGAGTTTCTCGTTATTTCCTGCACAGAGCAGGAAACTTTTAGCTTTTTAATAAAGCCTATCCCAGTCCCAAGTGGCACGGCGGCGCCCGAGCGGTGGGAACACGCCGCAGGCAGGAGCGCGGCTGCGAGCAGCCAACTGGCAACGCACGAGGTCGAAGCGGAGAAGCCCAAACCGATGTTCGAAGGGACGAGAATCCAAGGAATTTGACAAAAAAAGATTCGACAAACCCTTTCCCACACAGCTAAACCGAGCACGCGACCGAAACAAATCGGTTTGATAGAGGGATACGGAGAGTTACCGTTTTTGGAAGCGTAGGAGCGGAGTAGAAGACGGTCACATCACGTTTATTAATATTTACTCCTGAATTTTACTTTGCCTAACGTACTTTTACTTATTTAAGGCATGAAAAACCTGGACTAAGTAGTCGCCCTGCAGAAACGCCAAGTCCTCACAGTGCACGTTAATAAATAAGAAATCTTTGGGGAAAGAGTCCTGTTAGTACTTAAACATGGATGCAGACGAGCAAGGAGTCGACCACATCACAGAGCTGAGCATCTATGGTGACACTGGCTACAAAAACCTCACTGCAGAAGTCAATCTGTTCATCAAAATCGGGACTTTCCACTCAGATTAAGTATGAACTAGTGCCTTGTTTTGCTTAAAGCTGCTCTGCAAGTACATAAGCTTGTGAGGACGGGGAATAAAAAGGATTCCTTATAATTATTATTTTACTGAGAACCCAAAAGTTCAGCCACCACTGGGAATGCTGCACTCAAAGTCCCAAATTTGGATTTTTTTTTTTTGACAGGACACGGATGAAAACTTAGCGTAAAAATCCTATTTTACAGTTACAGCGGGTGAGAAGCAAACAGCTAAGCCGGCTCTGGACGCTCGAAAAGGCAAGACTGAGACCATCGAGGAACAAACGGAGCAGCGACGCCTCTTAACGAGCAGCAGATCGCTCCCGCGTCTCCTCGCCCCGCGCTCACCTGTCCCCGCCAGATCCGTAGTGTCCCCCCTGCATCGCGTCCGCGTCCATGTGCGACACCATGTCCAAGCGCTGGTTCATTTTCGCGATGACGGCGTCGGCGTTGCCGCCGCCCGAACCGTCGGGGTTCATGTCGACGTCCGAATTGGCCATTTCCCAGGAGTTCGACGTGGCCATGCCGTATCCATAATTACCCGAGTTATCCTGGCCGTATCCATAGCCATAACTGTATCCCTCGTAACCTGGAACAACAAAAATGAGAGCTGGGTTTATTTCCAGTTATCCAGCTTCACTAATATTTTAATTCGAGTCAAGATGCCCCGAGCAATCGCCACAGAGAGTTAAAATTAAAAAAAAAAAGGCTTAAATTTCTCTTTAAGTCACCTATAAACTTTGAACTGTTGAATTCACAAAGGTTTAAGGGAACAATTTGCTTGTGTAAGTCCCATAAAATACAGCCTCAGCCTACAGCTTCCTCCATCTAACCTGCTCCGGAGAGGAATAAACACAGCCGAGGCAGTTTTCATAAAAACCTGGTTTGAGTTAACACAGAGACACCAAAACCCCATTTTAAGCTGGTTTTTAGTTTGACACGAAGCTGTCGGTAGCCAGATCAACACAGCCAGGACATACATTCACTGGAACCTATACAAGCTGCTTTATAACCCCTTAAATCCAAAGGAATGACACTATAGCGCATACCTGCCCTCTTCAAAGACAGCACAGCCGAGCACTAAAAGCAAAACCACTTGCAGCCTAGCGTTTCCCACACATTTTAAACCAGAAAGCAACAGAGACGCTTCTCCTCCCACTAAAGAGACCAAAACTGTTATAAACAGGAAAAAACCAACCACAGGAATAACACACAAAGCCAATTAAAAGCCTGCTGAGGCTTAAAATTTAGGTTTTTCTTTTCCCAGATCTTTTATTGGGCTACCAGCAGGCGCGGAAGGGGAGTTTGTATTTCTTCTCTCTGCCCAAACCTCGCCTGCACCGACTTCATTTGGGTTTTCCACGTAGAAAAAAGGCGCGTACGCGTGTCTGCGCCCCACCAGAACCCAAATATTCTGCCTAGAACAGTTTTCCCGTGCAACCGTTTCCAGTAACCCAAGTTTTCTGTTGGCTTCGACATGAGTTTTTAAAACAAAAAGAAAAAAATCATCGTGCAGGCGGAACAGTGAGAGGCTACATGGGGTCCGCGCTGCGCGGGGTGGCGGTGGTTCGCCACCGAGCTCGGCGCATCGCCCTCAGGCTCAGGAAACTGATCCGAAGTGGAAACTAATAAATCATTACTCCAGTTTTTATTGTACTTGCCTCTGTTCGTCCCAGAGTTCCAGTCTCCATAACCTAGAAAAGAGCAAAAAGCAATTAGAGATAAGCTTATCGCTACCGTGGCACTCACGGCCGAAGAGATTCTCGTTACCCGGCATCAAAACGGAGCAACGCCCCGCATAATCCACGCGTCTTACGCCTAACAGCAAAGAAATCGGACCTTAACGTCTCCCCAGCAATGAGCCGTCCCCACAAGAGCAACATCCTTTGCTCATTTCACACAAACAAACAGGTTTTAATTTCAAGCTGAGCTCCCGATAACAATTTCGACGTCCGAGTATTTTGGGAGCAGAAGCAAAGCGTTCGGGAAAGCGAGAGGGGTCTCGCACGGAATAAACCCTGCTCTGATTAACGCCTAAAAAGAGGGGACTGGGACACGTCGGGGAAGTTTTAAATCCCCTCATCCACCAACTGCAGCCTCCCAGGACTGACATTCAGACGCCCTTTGAGGCGAAACGAATCCCGACGGCATCGCTGCACTTTGCCTTTGCAGGAAACCAGCTGGAAGATGGAGATACCGGGATGAAAAGACGCGATCCGGAGGAGCCCCGGCCGGGACGCCGGCATCCCACGCTCCCCAGTCGAGAAAGCGTTCCCCCGACGTTAATTTTCAAAGTAATTACAGCCTCGTTAGCCGGGGTACGTATGCGCACCGCTTCCCCTTGGATCTATATGCACGCTATGGGAGAGCGATGTTACCTTGCAGGTTCCTGTTGCGATTTCCCCCTTAATTAGAAACTCCTCTTCACAGAGGAAAAGTAATTTATTAATTTTCTTCCCCACCCACCCGCCGCCCCCGGGTTACAGCCTGAGCCTCTTCCAGATGAAACAGCCAACACCGAATATAGCGGCAAATCGCTTCCTACACCCACCGTATTCCACAGGTGAGCTGAGGTGCCGCTCGCAGAGCCAGCAGATGAATAAACCCCTCAAAATTGAAAGAAATAAAGGCAAAACTGCCACTAAACGAGGCGAGAAGAAGAACTACAGCCATAACCTGAGGGAGGATGAGGAATTCCCGTCAGCCGCCACCACTAGACAGGAATTAGATGGAACCTAATTAAGCTCGATCACGGTTATGCTTAAGATACACGAATTTTCTGTCTGAAATAGCGCCCGGTTCGCTGCCTTCTCCCGCTCCACCCGCGCCGGGGCTGGAAGCCCGGGGAGCAGCGCGCCGGGTGCCGGGGGTGGGAGCCCGGCGGGGCCGAGGCCGCAGTGGGGGCTCCGAGGCGGAGACCCGGAGACAGAACCACCTCTCGGCCCTGAGGCCGCACCGACACGGCGGGACGGGGACGAGGCCGGGCGGCGGCGGCAGCTCTCGTCACCCCTCAGGGGCCCGCCCGGCCGCAGCCACCCCACGGCGAGCTCCGGCCTCCCCCCGCCTCACGGCGACCCCCAGCTCCCCCCCGGGGCCGCCCCCGCCGCCATCTTGCGCCGCCGCCCCTCACCTGAGTAGCTCATGATGGCGGCGCCGCCGCCCGCCACCGCCGCCTCCCTCTGCGCGAGACGGTAACGGCGGCGCGCCGGCCCCGCCTCCCCGCCCCATTGGCCGCGCCGCTCCGCCTTCCCCCTTCTCATTGGTCAGCGGCCCCCCGCGCCCCGCCGCCATTGGTCCAGCCTCCCCCTGCGATCCACGGCTCCCATTGGCGACCGGTGGATGTCGCTCACCGGCTCCCTCGCGTTCCGTTGGGCGGCCCCCGCGCTGATTGGACGGTGCAGATGTCAATCGCAGCGCGATAGCCTCCCCGCTCAATGGAACCTGCAAGGCCGAGCGGTGATTGGCCAGCGCCGCTGTCATCTCGCGAGGAGGAGTAACCGCCATCCGCTCTGCTCTCTGATTGGTCAGATAGGGGTCGGGCCGACCAAGCTTGAGCCAATAGCGCAACAGCCCCGCCTCGGGCCCTCAGCCCCATCCCTACTAGGGCGTGCCCGCGCCTCTCCCCGCCCCTAAGCGCCGCAGCGCCTGCTGCTATTGGCTGCGGCGGCTCCGCCCCGCCGAGGACCCGCGCAGAGGGGGAAGGGGGTGGCTGCGCGTGTGCACGCGCAGGGGCTGCGTCACACCCCCCCCCCGCCATGAGCGTGTGTCACGCGCGCCTCACGGGTGGGTGCGCTCCCACGGGGGGGGAGGGGTGGTGAAGGGACCTCTCCACCCCTGTCTCCCCTGGGTGTGGCTGCCGGGGGGATGGGCCTGGCCCCCCCGCGGCCCTGCTGCCCCCCGCCCCACCCCCGTGTCCCCTGTCCCTCGGGACAAGGCCACCTCCTGACCCCGGTGTCCCCAGACCCCAGGACACAGCCACTCACAGCCCCCCGTGACCCCTGTCCCTGGGGACAAGGCCACCTCCCGACCCCGGTGTCCCCAGACCCCAGGACACAGCCACTCACAGCCCCCCGTGACCCCTGTCCCTCGGGACAAGGCCACCTCCCGACCCCGGTGTCCCCAGACCCCAGGACACAGCCACTCACAGCCCCCGTGTCCCCCATCCCTGGGGACGGGGCCACCTCCTGACCCCGGTGTCCCCAGACCCCAGGACACGGCCATGTCACAGCCCCCCGTGACCCCTGTCCCTCGGGACAAGGCCACCTCCTGACCCCGGTGTCCCCAGACCCCAGGACACGGCCACTCACAGCCCCCCGTGACCCCTGTCCCTCGGGACAAGGCCACCTCCCGACCCCGGTGTCCCCAGACCCCAGGACACAGCCACTCACAGCCCCCCGTGACCCCTGTCCCTGGGGACAAGGCCACCTCCCGACCCCGGTGTCCCCAGACCCCAGGACACGGCCACTCACAGCCCCCCGTGACCCCTGTCCCTCGGGACAAGGCCACCTCCCGACCCCGGTGTCCCCAGACCCCAGGACACAGCCACTCACAGCCCCCGTGTCCCCCATCCCTGGGGACGGGGCCACCTCCTGACCCCGGTGTCCCCAGACCCCAGGACACGGCCATGTCACAGCCCCCCGTGACCCCTGTCCCTCGGGACAAGGCCACCTCCTGACCCCGGTGTCCCCAGACCCCAGGACACAGCCACTCACAGCCCCCGTGTCCCCCATCCCTGGGGACGGGGCCACCTCCTGACCCCGGTGTCCCCAGACCCCAGGACACGGCCATGTCACAGCCCCCGTGACCCCTGTCCCTCGGGACAAGGCCACCTCCTGACCCCGGTGTCCCCAGACCCCAGGACACAGCCACTCACAGCCCCCCGTGACCCCTGTCCCTGGGGACAAGGCCACCTCCTGACCCCGGTGTCCCCAGACCCCAGGACACGGCCATGTCACAGCCCCCCGTGACCCCTGTCCCTGGGGACAAGGCCACCTCCCGACCCCGGTGTCCCCAGACCCCAGGACACGGCCACTCACAGCCCCCCGTGACCCCTGTCCCTCGGGACAAGGCCACCTCCTGACCCCGGTGTCCCCAGACCCCAGGACACGGCCACTCACAGCCCCCCGTGACCCCTGTCCCTCAGGACAAGGCCACCTCCTGACCCCGGTGTCCCCAGACCCCAGGACACAGCCACTCACAGCCCCCGTGACCCCTGTCCCTCGGGACAAGGCCACCTCCCAACCCCGGTGTCCCCAGACCCCAGGACACGGCCACGTCACAGCCCCCCGTGACCCCTGTCCCTGGGGACAAGGCCACCTCCTGACCCCGGTGTCCCCAGACCCCAGGACACGGCCATGTCACAGCCCCCGTGACCCCTGTCCCTGGGGACAAGGCCACCTCCTGACCCCGGTGTCCCCAGACCCCAGGACACAGCCATGTCCCAGCCCCCCATGACCCCTGTCCCTCAGGACAAGGCCACCTCCTGACCCCGGTGTCCCCCTTCCCCAGGACACAGCCATGTCCCAGCCCCCCGTGACCCCTGTCCCTCGGGACAAGGCCACCTCCCGACTGCGGCGTCCCCAGACCCCAGGTCACATCCTGACCCCTCCCCCTTTCCTTTAAACCTCCCTGGGGGAGCCCCCAAACCCACCCCAATTCCCCCCAAAACCGTGTCATCGTCCATGCCAACCCCCATCCCGACATTCCAGGCATCCAGAGATTCCGCTCTTCCCCCCGGCTTCATTTCCAGAACAATTTAATCCATCGTCCCATATTCCCGGGTACAAGAATCACCAGAATATGCCCCAAAAAAGTGGAAATAAAAAAAAAAAAAAAAATTTAGCTGTTAAAATTCCTTCCGAAATTCGGAAGTTTCGGGATTTCCAAATAAAAATGAATATTCCTTATTTCTACACAAATCTAGAGTTTAAAAAAGTCGGAAGGTCTATGGAACTAGACGAGGAAAAACCGGGAAAAATAAAGAAATAATAAAGCAACGGTGAAACGGGGGGGGGGGGGGGGGGGGGGGGAGGAGGGGAGGGGGAGGAAGGGGGGCTGAGCCGAATCCTCCCGGCGCCGCCGCGGCCGATTCCGCGTGGGAATGCCGGGAATTCCCTGGGGATTTTCCGGCTCCCACTGGAGTTTATTTGCTCCGGTGAGTTTGCGCTCACACCCCCACCGCTCCTCTCTGGTGAAAATTCAACGGGATACGGTGGCGGCGGGGACGGGGAGGAAGCAGTGAATCCGGCGGGGTTTGTCTTTTTTTTTTTTTTTGGTGTGGGAAAAGGGGATTTTGGGCAACATGCAACCCCGGAACCGAGGGATTCCGACATCTACGTGGGACTATGGAAAAAAAAAAAAAAAACAAACAAAAAAAAAATCGAATATACATTAACTCTAAGGGTCATATACAAAATCCACAGCGTTTTCCGGGAACGCGGCTGCTCCCCGAAATTCCCCTCCGGCCCGGCTCCATCCCGAATCGCCGCCGGTAAAAGGCGGCACCGTTTGTTCTTTGGGTTAAAAAAAAAAAATAAAAATAAAAATAAAACAGATTTTGGGAAGCGAGGGAGGGAAAATCCCCTCCCGCCCCAACGCCGGGAGCGGCATCGAGTCGTTCCCTCTCCGATCCGGTGCCGGATCCCGGTGCAGGATCGCCGAGGGTTGTCTTGATCCATGTAGTGCTTGTGGCCGGGGTTGTGTGTGTGTGTGTGTGTGTGTGTGTGTCTCCCCCCGCCAGCTCGTCCCCTGGACGGGGAGGGGAAGCTCCGGAGGGGCGAAGGCAGCGATCAATCCCCCCCTTTCCCCCCCTCCCCCCCCCCCCCCCCCCAGAAAAAATAAGGAATTATGGATGCGGGAAGGGGGATGAGGATGTTCCGGCGACATCCGTGGTCGCTTCCCCGTGCCGCGGCGAGAGCCGGGGTTTGGGCTCCCGTTACTGAGCCTCGGCGAGGGTGGGGGGTTCGGGTGGGGGAGGATCTTCGCCCCGTAAAGGATCCGCTTTGGAG